>NC_036651.1:4112422-4153734 GCF_002806865.2 Cucurbita pepo subsp. pepo | reverse complement strand
GAGCTTAAAAAAAAAAAAAAAAAAAAAAAAAAAAAAAAGAGTATCACAAGCATATAAAATACAATATACAATTTATGTTTCTCTTATGCCAACGAAAATGCACACATTTATATATATTTAAGCGGCCCTTCTATCATCTCTATATGCATTTTGACAAAAAAAAAAGAAGAGCCCTTAAAGAGGGGCATATAACAGAGCCATAAAAGGGACACCGACTTGTGTGAACAATAATATCTCAGCCTTTGGACTCAATTGCATAGGCATCATTTGATCATCATATATAACTTTCAACACAAACATCAGAGCAGCCTTCACCCCAAAGCCAGCTCCCTGTGACGAGTAAGGTCCTTGAGGTAGGTCGAGTTAATTGTGTAATCTTCGAGGTCGCAGGCTTCCAAAAGGAGCGACCGATCCCCATTCAACGACTTCTGTTTTAGTTGATCTACTGGTCCATCTTCTCCCTTCAGCAGCTGCACTACCTACATACATTCCCACCACAACACTCCAGTGAGCTATAATGGATAGAGATAAATGGACGTCCATGAGACCCTCCTCTTACCCGGTTCATATGTGGACGCAGTGACGACGTATGGTTAATGCACATTGAAGCTGCTAACATCGTTCGTTTCATCTCGGTTTGATCGTAGTCGTCTCCTAGCTTTGGATCTGTTAATTCCTTGAAGCTGCTGCTATCAAGTAATGGTTTTGCCTGCAAAATTTAAACCTTTTCTAAGCATACATATTTGTTACAACTGCATGGATAATACTTGAAGCTATGGAGTTACAAATCATACCCAAATCACGAGGCTTTGTCGACTCGAATCAACTGCATGGCGCCCAGTTATGAGCTCAAGCAACAAAACGCCATAAGCGAAAACATCAGTCTTCTCATCCACAATTCCATGCATAAAGTACTCTGGCGCCAAATATCTGTGGCAGTTTAGGAATCTCATAGTTCTTGATATAATTGTTATAAGAATCGAATTGAGTCGAACAGAATCACCGTGTTGTTATAACTCACCCGAATGTTCCCTCGATGGGGAAGACGACATGGTGAGCCCAATTTTCGGGCAGCCACTTCGCTAATCCAAAATCAGAGATCTGCAAAGAAAGAAAAGGCGTTCATTAATATGGAAAAAAATTGCCTGAAACCGATGCTCCAGCTGGATAAACGCGTTACCAGTGGTTCGTAGTTTTCGTCGAGCAAAATGTTTGAGGCTTTGATATCTCTGTGAATGATGCGTCTAGGACATTCACGATGCAGATAGTTCAGTCCTTCTGCTACACCAACAGCCACCTTGAATCTTATCTTCCATGGCAGAGATTCCGCACCTGATATTGAAAGCATTACCTTCATCAGCCAAACATATCCATCTTTTCTTTTCCTTAATAATACATGTTCATTTTACCAATTCAATTCAAGCCATGCTCTTAGTGTTAATTTGTTAATTCAAATGAATTCAAACAGTAGAACTCGATTAATGAGATCCAATGCAATACTCGAGGAAAAGTGACGAACCGAAAAGGGACGAGGCAAAGCTGCCATAAGGAACGAATTCAAGGACAAGATAGAGGCCACCATCAATTCCAAACCCGAGCAATCGTGCAGCATTCGGGTGGTTTATATGGGCGATAATTCCAAGTTCCGATAAAAAATCAGCAGTTCTTTCCTCGTTTTCCTTCTCCTTTTTCATGAGTCTCTTAACCGCCACGACTTGGCCATCGGCGAAACAACCTTTGTAAACTTCTGCTTGCCCTCCTTTTCCCAGCAAGTTTTCTGAAATAGTTTAAACAAAGCATATAATTAGGAACCATAAAGACAACCATAACAAATCTACAGTTCAGTGTGAAAAGTGGTTGGGTTTTAGTTGATTATGAAAGGCTGCTAACTTCTGAGAATTGATATTCAATGAAAAGTCCTTGGACGCCATTGACTTCAAAGCTACATATCATGACAGGCTGCTGACCAAATTTCTACTTGTACCAATCAAAAACACTCTATGAAAACTTACAGATATCCACTTGGGATTTGGAAAGAGACATAAAGGCAAGGATGCAATAAATAAGGCTGCAAAATCTCATACTGTCAAATTTTTTAATACATTCCAGTATTGGGAACATGTATATTTGCTTAGAGGTTTGGACAGCCTACTCTTCTTTCGGTCAAAAAGTAGCTTTTTCTTGAAAAGAGGAAAAGGGAGTCTACGGAGGTCATAATCACTCAATCTCTGATATGGAACAGACTTCATGAAGCAATCTGCAACTTGAGATTCTGATTTGGTTGAAGAAGAGAACGAAACATCATTTATAAGGGTATTGAAACCTCCTCCTAGCATACACGTTTTAAAAACCTTGAGGGGAAGCCCAAAAAAGAAAGTCCAAAGAAGACAATATCGGCTAGCGGTCGGCTTGGGCTGTTACATATAGTATCAGAGCTAGACATCGGGCAGTGTGCCCTTGCTAAGCCCTGAAAGAGAGGTGGACACCGAGCGGTGTGCTAGCGAGGATGTTGGGCTCCGAAGGGGGTGGATTGTGAAATCCCACATCGACTGGAAAGGGGAACGACATCGATTAAGAGAACGAGTGCCACCAAGGACACTGGGCCTTGAAGGGCGATGAATTGAGATCCCACAACGGTTGGGGTGGAGAGCGAAACATTATTTATAAGAGTGTAGAAACCTCCTTCTACTAGACACGTTTTAAAAACCTTGAGGGGAAATCCAAAAGGGAAAGCTCAAAGAGAACAATATTTGTTAGCGGTGTGCTTGTGAGTACCGGGAAGAAAGTTAAGGACTCAAGTTTATGGAGCAAGATTGAATTATAAGAGTTCATTAAGTAGAGACTGTTTGTTTGGGGGAAGATGAGTTGAATGAGATATGATTCTCAAACCTTTCGCTCAATTGTAAAGGAACAAAATCGATATCAAACGAAGGCTTTGTGTAATAAATCTGTATAGCTACTAAAAGATGTTAGAACTTATACGTGCATGATTCAATAAGACAAACAATTATAGATCACAGAATGAAAATTTGGGGTAAAACTAAATTTAGAAGTTTCATACCAGGGCTGAAATTGTTGGTAGCGATGGCGAGCTCGGAGAACCCATAGTTCCTCCATGAAGGTTTGCAAAACGGAATATCATCGCTGGTGATCCCTTCATCGGCGCTTCGAATCCGAGCCAATTTCCTCTTGAAATTCTTCCGCGAAAGCTCGTAGCCCGCAGCCAGTAAAGGAAACGTCGAGAATCTCCAAATCGTTTTTTTCTTTATGGACCCAATCATCGTCCTCCATGGAATTCCACCGATCTCTTGGAGAAGAGCCGCCGGTATTAGCGCTTTCTCCGCCGCTGTCGGACTCCCCCCAGCGTCACCGTCGCCACCGCCGCCGCTGCTGCTCTCGCTCTGGTCCGAATCCGTCCCCATAATCGGAATCTCAAACACACCCCTAGGCGAGTTTTCATCGCACGGATATCCCTCCACGCCCTTAATTTTCATTCCCCCTTCTCCTCCCATTTCTTCCATTTCCTTCCCTAATTTTTCACCAATCCAAACAAATTTTAATCAAACCAATTCGAAATCGAGATTCCACAGATTCAAAACCACTCTTCTAAACAAAACAAACAAACAATCGATAACAGAATTTACCAAGTTCCATTTCCATTTCCATTTCCATTTCTAGAAATTTCTCTAGTTGATTTTTAATCTCCACTGCACAAACAAGAACACAAAAATCAAGAAATCAACATAGAAATAGAAAAAAAACAAAAACAAAAACAAAAACAAAAACAAAAACCAGAGATTAAACAAGCAAACAAAAACCACCTCTATACCGACAACAACCAGAAAACGCCAATGAACGAATGAATCAATCAATTAACAGAACATTGAACCAAAAATTAAAAAAAACAAAGAAATCAAAGTGAAATTCCATTAACCTGGGACAGTCATGAGTTCGAATTTGGCCAAGAACAATAAGAACAAAGATATCAAAATCCTGAGAGAACTAGAATCCGAAAACAAAAGAAGAGGTGAAGGAACCTCCGTTACATCTGGAGACCAGAAACGGAAGCTCCCTCTGAAACAGAACAAAAAATGAACAGAGAGAGAGAGAGGAAGAAGGGGTGGGTATATCTTTAGGAGGTGGTTATTCCTTGAACAGCAGAGGAAGCGAAGAAACCCGTCCTGGAATTGGAATCAATCCACCCCCTCCTCTATTTATACTCTCACACTTCCTCCTCCTTTAACGTGGATTCGATAATTACCCTCCATTATCCCTAATTTAATCAACAATTAATTAGTTAATTAAAATTTAATTACTCCCATGCCAGCACACTTGCAATTGTTCCGCACTCACTTTCCAACCACAATTGAAGCCAATTCATTCGTGAGTCGCTTACGGCCAAACGACGTATGCTCGAGCCTCTAACCTCAGTTTTAAGAGAAGGTTTTAGAAAGAGACATTATATAAGCAAACAATTGATTAACCCATTAATTATAGTACGTATACAAGAGTTCAATTGATTAGCCCATTAATTACGGTATGTACTCAACATCAACCAAATGTAATATATTATATGAAATAAATGTCTTTAACGGTCGAGTTATATGTTCTTGTTTATGATTCAATAATGGAGTAAATTTATTTACGATTTTACCCATAAATTTGGTAAGAAGGAACATTCAAAGTATATCTAAGAACACCAAACAAAAAGGGCTATAATAGATTCCCCAAACACACACACACACTATATCTAAAGGATGGAATCTCATATCTAATCTCAGCCGTTCATTTTTTCCTCGTGGATTTTGCCGCAACTGCCGCTCCATCCAAGGCGCCAAACATTTCCAAAAGCCAACCGTCTGTAAATATATTAGGTTTGCATGGGCAAATTTGGTATTTCGCTTAAAAGGCTTGTTTTCCACGTGGACTATGATTATTTGGTATTTTAGTTGAATATTTAATCATTACAATGTAATAGTTAATTAATTTTAATTAACTATAGTTCATTATTATTAATGAAAAAAATTAATTTGAATTAACTAATTATAACGTGAAATTGTGATATATTAACAATGAATGAATTAAGGGAATTTAACTTCCCTAATTAATTATTTAAATATATTTAAGAAATGATAAGCTAAGTAATCAATAATTTTTATTAATTTTATTAATTCAATAAAATTTATTTATAAAATAGATGAAAATCAATAATTTTAATTGATATAATAGCCTTTTTCCCCGAAAATTTTATCAAATAAATAATCATCTTATAATAAATTAAGAATATATATATATATATAAAAAATAATGTAGTTAGCTAAATCACAACGACATATGAGATTTGGTATTTGAGTTAATTAATAAAATAATAAAATAATAAAATAATTAATTAGTTTGGATTGTGTTTGGTGTGTGGGTTAGTGTTTGGGAAGTGAGTTAGTTAAGCACAAAACGTGGTTAAGTAGGTGAACTAAACCCGTTATAGTGATGATGACTTAATTACCATAACAAAACAATTCACCAACCCACTACACTTACAAAATTACCTTTTTACTTTTTAACTGAATCTCTCTCCCTTTATTTTTTATTTTTTACCGTTCAATTAACTGAACCAACTTATCCATCCTCTTTTGGTTTTGGTGTGCCGTTCTCAAAGTAGGACACCAAAACTTTATGACATATATATATATATATATTAGTGATATATTTTCTTTTTCCCAAAAAATTAATTTTAGCTCTAACTTTATAATATATTATCAATTAATAACGCTAGCAATCTTAAGTCGTGGGACGACTTTGACCATCATAGTTTGCTCGGACATGTCTATTGAAAATCAAACCATGTGTTAATTATATCGTCGTGGGCATCCCAAACATCCATCCATGTGAGTTCTATTGAGGAATAAACCCTCATGTGTCCATGTAAAGTCATTTATGGATTCCATGTTGGATAGCAGGTGCATATACCAACCTCCGATACATGCGCTAGCGTGGAATATTAGTGCACTTGTGTCGTTCGATATTGTCCTTGAAAACTTTATTTCAAAGGAAGACGCCCAAGTCACTCATCTTGTAATGCTCACTCATATTGTGATGCACATATGTGCCACAAGGTAGCTCACTTAGGTTATACGCCATAGGGGTGGTGGTGAGGTGTCACCATGCCTCCCCGTATGGTACATTTTCAAGCATATGCTGATCTTTCTAGAGTAAACGTGATTTTGGCGAATGATCATATGACCGTGCGGAACGTTCATCGGGTGTTCGATTAACATCAAATTTGGCAAATTTTAATATTTCATATAGACAGGCTTAACTCCAGAGCCACATGGTAAAATCCATATTGAAACCTCGACTTTTGAGGTTATGGTCTAAGGTTGTACTCCTCTTCGAGCTTGTCTTCAACCTCATGTCGCCATCGTTCTCTCCAACTTTACGTATGTCTCATCTTGGCTTTAATACACTCTTCTCATTGTGTTGGATGATGCACCATTATTGTAACGCCCCTAATATTCTAAACCTAATTAGTGACGTCACCCATGCATGCATAATTCATTACACGAAAGCTCATCATAAATAACCTTCAAAAAACGCAACAAAGTCTTTCATAACGATTCATAAATCCAAAACAAATCTATCTCAAAAAATAAACCTTCAATAACTAAATTCAAGATAAATCTAAATAAAACAATAATCAATGCTATAACTTAAAACAATCAAATAAATATAAACTCCTAAAAATATCACATCTCCAACTTCTTCCATGGTGTCCTCAGCTCCGCCCTTAACCGTACATTGGCGCCTTGCCTTTACCTAAAAAATGAAAAATGTAGGTAGCACGTGGCTGGAGTATTTTATGAAATACTCATTAAGTCACCCCACTGTTGGGGTTATGACCTAACTTTTCATAAACTTTACATGGCCTTGGGCGCTTTTCTATTCCAGGTAGGGTTGGATGTGTGATACTCCTTCACACATGGCTCATATACGCGTACATGGACCCACCGGGCGGGCTCATATACGTACCCCAGGGCCTGACTTGGTCGGGCATAACGTATTACACGTCGCCGGACACTAAAGAACAGAAAAGGGCCCGCATGATATCATGGCGAACATAAATATTGTATTTCATTCTTTCGTAACATAAAAGGGAAGAATCCTGATGCACGTGACATACATATATGCATGAGGTCCCTTAACATATCTAACATGACATTACATAAGCAGTGCTAACATCGCATTTACGTTTCTTATATCACATGGCATGTTACATGACTTACATTACATGACATATTACATAACATGAAAGTACATTCCAGTTACATAAACATCTCATGACATAACTCGATAATACTACGTGTATCCATGACATCAATCAACATTTTCATGGCATATATTACTAACATATCATTCATAACTTCAGATAACATAAACAGTCAACAATCAACATAGCCCACTACGTTCATAGCATAAACAGTCACATAATTCATACATCATATAGTCATATCACATAATAAAACATGGTGCATGCAGGAGCCATAGGGCACGCACCATCATACAACACGTAGTAAACTAACTCCAACAATAAGGTCACTTACCTCAATGGCCTTGGCCGAAGTCACTCACTATAAGCTAATCCCAACGGTTAAATATGTCCTATAATAATCACATAAAAACTTAGGAACCTTTCATAACATACCCTAGCTAAATCTCATGCTATTTATCAAAATAAACTCCCGACCTAATCTGTCTTTAACGGTTATGAACCATACTGACCTCGGATGGTAAAACTAAGGGCAGAAACGGCTTTGGAAGGGCCGAAAACCTTGGAATCGATATATTATATTGATACTGAGCCAATAAGTCAAGCTACCAAGCCAAGCTGTGGGAATTGACGAAACCGAGCCGATTTCAGCGACGCGTGCAAAGTTGCCGGAGCTGTTGGACGTGCATCTACAGCTCGACCCGATTCCAAAAACCTTGCCTTCCTTACCCGACAAGCGACGAAACCCTAGTTTCCGCCTCTCTGATTCCAGCGACGCGTCGACGATCCCACAACGTCCTCAACACCGATTTTCGATGGTCAACCTTCTTCGACACAATGATCCCGACATCAATACCTTACTTCCACTCGATTCTTCCTCCGAAGAGCAACCCCAACGTTCCGGAAGAAAGTTTGGAGAGAAGATCGTTTTCAAGGGATGTACTAAGGCATAGGAATATAAAAATAATCTCAAGACATTTCCCAATAAGGCATTCTAGGATTTTAGGATCACGAAACTTACAAGAATGTTTCTATTAGGTAATAAAAGTCTGGCCGGAAATCCCTCGATTTTCGGGGAAANAACACGTAGTAAACTAACTCCAACAATAAGGTCACTTACCTCAATGGCCTTGGCCGAAGTCACTCACTATAAGCTAATCCCAACGGTTAAATATGTCCTATAATAATCACATAAAAACTTAGGAACCTTTCATAACATACCCTAGCTAAATCTCATGCTATTTATCAAAATAAACTCCCGACCTAATCTGTCTTTAACGGTTATGAACCATACTGACCTCGGATGGTAAAACTAAGGGCAGAAACGGCTTTGGAAGGGCCGAAAACCTTGGAATCGATATATTATATTGATACTGAGCCAATAAGTCAAGCTACCAAGCCAAGCTGTGGGAATTGACGAAACCGAGCCGATTTCAGCGACGCGTGCAAAGTTGCCGGAGCTGTTGGACGTGCATCTACAGCTCGACCCGATTCCAAAAACCTTGCCTTCCTTACCCGACAAGCGACGAAACCCTAGTTTCCGCCTCTCTGATTCCAGCGACGCGTCGACGATCCCACAACGTCCTCAACACCGATTTTCGATGGTCAACCTTCTTCGACACAATGATCCCGACATCAATACCTTACTTCCACTCGATTCTTCCTCCGAAGAGCAACCCCAACGTTCCGGAAGAAAGTTTGGAGAGAAGATCGTTTTCAAGGGATGTACTAAGGCATAGGAATATAAAAATAATCTCAAGACATTTCCCAATAAGGCATTCTAGGATTTTAGGATCACAAAACTTATAAGAATGTTTCTATTAGGTAATAAAAGTCTGGCCGGAAATCCCTCGATTTTCGGGAAAATTACATTTAATTAATTATTTTATTTTTATTTGATTTTATTTTATTCTAGAAACTTGAATCGTTACAATTATCTTAGGTCGCATCATGACACTTATTTGTCCCAATCCTCACGTAATCGAATGAGTTCCACTTGAAGGTTGTCGTCTTGTCTATCCACACGTGAAGATTACAATCTACGATCTTCATAGTATGGTTGTGATACTCGGCACCATTAGAAAAATCCTTTGTCGACTGTTCTCGCCTATGACGAAAAAAGTCTAAGACTAAGACAAGACTACACATATGAGATAGCTACACATATCCAATTTTGTTTCTTTTATCCTAGAGTCTATCATGTCGGTTATGTAGTCATGAAAAAGTCTTACAAACATAAACACGAGCCAACTTTTATGCTACTCAATCACAATCATTCAAACAATTCCAAATCTTGTAATAAATAGTCAAGCAATAATTTATCATCCCATACCCAAGAACACTTGGATAAATTAAGGACAATAACTCTAGATTTGAAACTCACACTTTTATAGTTGGCTTTGAATCGACGGTTAAATTAGAAAAACGATCCTTGAATTAAATATAAATCGAAAGTTAGAATTTATAATTTAGTTTTTTTCGGGTTTTAAAATTTTTAAAATTTTAATTAATATATAAACATTATACAATTTTTAAATAAATTAAAAATGTTCTTACTTATATTATATTAACATTTTTTTACATTTTTTTTAATGTTTGTTTTGGTTTTTTTTTAACGATTTAATGAAAATGTTAATTTACAAGATTATGAGCATGTAGAAAAATCGATATAAATTTAACATAAATTTATTGGTAAATACCTTATGTAGTAAGAACGTGCGAAAGCAAACAAGAGTTTCTGCTACTAAATATGTGATCGATGTGTGACTACTCAAGTTCATTGTTAGCAGCGATTATCTTCTTTGGAATTTTCTTTTCGGGTTTTCTCTCAAGATTTTTAAAACGCGTTTGATAAGGAGAGGTTTCTATATCCTAGTAAAGAATGTTTCGTTCTCCTTCTCAATCGATGTGGGATCTCACAATCCACTCCCCTTCAGGACCTAGCGTCCTCGTTCCCACTTTTTCCCCTCTCCAATCGATGTGGATCACAATACACCTCCCTTCGAGGCCCAGCGTTCCGACTGACACTCGTTTTTCTCTTCAATTGATGTTGGATCTCATAATCCACCCCCCTTCAGGGGCTAGCGTTCTCGCTGGCACACCACCCGGTATTTGGCTTTGATACCATTTGTAACGACCTAAGCCCACCGCTAACAAATATTGTTCTCTTTGGGCTTTCCCTTTCGGACTTCCTTTCAAAGTTTTTAAAACGGGTCTACTAAGGAGAAGTTTCCACGCCCTTATAAAGAATGTTTTGTTCTCCTCCTCCCCAACTGATGTGGGATCTCACAGATTGTAACAATTCAAATCCACCGCTAGCAGATACTGTCATTTTTGTACTTTCCCTTCTAGCCTTCTCCTCAAGGTTTTAAAACGGGTCTATTCAGAAGAGGTTTTCACACCCTTATAAGAAATGTTCGGTTCCCCTCTCCAACCAACGTGGGATCTCACAAAAAAAACATAAATTTACACCTTGAAGATTATATATCAGTGGTGTATGTCTTCTCGAAACTAAACTTACCTTAGAATATGTGAATCAAATCATCATCATCATTAATAAGTTGAAAACTAAACATCGAGCTAAAATCTTGAAGTTTTGGGGTGTAGAAACATAGAGCAATTGAGTTGTTCTTAGTATTTCAAAACTTATTATTATGAACATTGCAGCAGTCTCTCCTGATAGCAATCTTGGGTGTTGTTTAAAACTGTGTTGGATATTCACTTAAGCAGGATCATAGGATTAGATTATCGTTGATAAGTCTGATGTTGGATTGATATGGACTCCCTAGAGGAGGTGAATAGGGTTTTAACAATAAAAGTATTTAAACATGATTAATTTTTCTAATGATGAAAACTTTTTACACATAAGTAGAAGATGATAATTACTAGAACAAAATAATTCAAGTCAAAACAATAATTAAGTAGAACATACAATAAATCACAATAATAATTTTGAAATTAAATAGGAAAGAGTTCGAAAATATGATATCGTAGTTATATAGTGGTTCGGTCAAACTCGACCTACTCCACTCCCAAGCGCCTCTTGGAAATTTGAATAAAAAACTTTCTCGACTCTTTCCATGGATCAGAGCCAAATCGCTACACCACTCTTTTTACGAGTTCAAGAGCAAACTCAATCCTTTCCACGGTGCAGGATCAAACCGGTACAAGTATTTGAATTTTGGTAGTAACACACCACAACTCTCTAAAGAGTAAATTTATATTTTGAAGCACTCACAACTATTTTCTCACCGTACAATAAAAAAAATCTCTCTCAAGAATAAGATAAATAAAAATAAAATTGGAAGGTTAGAGGGAGCAGACTTTAAACAAATGAGGATTGAAGAATTTATGAAAGTTGTGTGTTCAAAATGTGGGGAAGTTGATGAGTTTATACAGGGGAGAAAGTGACAAAATTATAGGAATTAATATTGACCATTGGATTGTGTTAGAAATAATGGAATGTAGAGATTAAAAGTAAATAAATAAAAAAATTACTCAAATTCATTTATTTAATTTTTTAAATATAATAATAATATAATATAAAAATAATAAAAATCCATGTGAGCCACAGTCCATTGATAAATTCAAAATTTATTATAAATATAATAATAATAAAAAGTTGTGTGAATAACCACCAAAATTTTTAAAATATTAAAATTCAAAATTTATTATAAATATAATAATAATAAAAAGTTGTATGAATAACCACCAAAAATTTTAAAATATAATAATATAATATAGTAATAATAAAAATCGATGTGAGTAACTGTTAGATTCAAATTTATTATGTAAAAATCATTTTATTTAGCAATATAATAATAAGAAAAACTCTACGATTTCTTACTATTTCAAAATTATAAAGGTCATACTTTCATACATTTTGATTTTGCTGCCACATCATCACATCAGGTAGGTTGTCTCGATGTAATTTCTTCGTTTTAGCTCTGATTTGAGTAATTAAAAAGTCGTTGAAATCGCTATTCCTGACCTCATATTGTGGACTGTTCAAGATACTGAAAATATAGTTAATAATTAAAAGTAAGATTTGTTATCATCAAAACATCAATCAATCAATTAATTGATTGAAATTAATTAAAATGAGATCAAGGGCCAAAAAGCCAACAATCTCCCCTTTTTTACTATGACAAACCAGTTCAACAAGAATTCCTAAAAACCAAGGTAATACACTGTCCATGTAATAATATCAATACATGCTAATATATTATCATAAATTTCACTTAAGAGCATATTCTCCCCTATATTAATGCTTCAAGAAATTACGAAACATCACACCAAGTAAATAATTCATAAACTATAAAACAACAAATTTAGAGCATATTTTTGCAAAAATTTTCTTCATTCAACAGCTTGGTGAAAATATCGGCTAGTTGATTATTAGAGTTAACAAAATCAAGAATAATATGTTCATTTTGCACATACACTCTAATAAAATGATGCCTAATGTCAATATGTTTTAGTTCTAGAGGGATGAATAGGATTTTTGGTTAAATTGATAGCACTTGTATTATCACAAAATATAGACATACTATCAAATTTTAATCCAAAATCACAAAGAGTTTGTTTCATCCAAAGAATTTGAGCACAAGCAACTGCAATATATTCTGCTTGGGTAGTAGATAATGCAACTGAATTTTGCTTTTTACTAAACCAAGAAACTAATGAACTACTAAGAAATTGACAAGTTCCACAAGCACTTTTACGATCAATTTAAATTCAATATTTATAGGATACCACAATCCTAAATCAATAGTTACAAGCAAATATTTAAATATTCTTTTAACGGCATGTAAATGAGATTCCTTAGGACAAGATTGAAACCTAGCACAAAGACATACACTAAACATAACATCGGGTCTACTAGCGGTCAAGTAAAGTAAAGATCCAATCATATCTCGATAAGTTTTAATATCCACACTTTTACCTTTTTCATCCTTGTCAAGCTGAGTGGATGTGCTCATGGGAGTTTTTGCAATCTTACCTCCATTGAACTTGACCTTTTGAGCAAATCTTTAGTGTATTTCTTTTGATCGATAAAGATATCATCCTTGAGTTGTTTGATTTGAAGTTCAAGAAAAAAACTAAGTTCTCCCATCATACTTATCTCAAACTCACTGGGCATACATTTAGAAAATTCTTCACATAAGGAAGGATTAGTAGAACCAAATATGATATCATCTACGTATATTTGCACTAATAGCATATCATTTTCTTTAATCTTAATAAAGAGTGGAGTGTCGAGTTTGCCCATTTTAAAATCATTCCCGAAAAGAAAATTACTAAGTCTATCGTACCAAGTTCTTGGAGCTTGTTTTAAGCCATAAAAAGTATTTTTCAACTTATAGACATGATGAGGAAATTCAACATTTTCAAATCGGGGAGGTTGTTCTACATAAACTTCCTCCATAATATAACCATTAAAAAATACACTTTTCACCTCCATTTGATACAATACAAAATTTTTGTAAGAAGCAAAAGCAAGTAACATTCTAATAGCTCCTAATATGGCAATGGGTGTAAAAGTTTCTTCATAATCTATGTCTTCCTCTTGACAATAACCTCGAGCTACAAGCCTAGCTTTATTTCTAATGATATTCCCATTTTCATCAATTTGGTTTCAATAATAGAAGTATTAGGGGCGTAGGGACTAATTCCCAAACTTATTGCATAACTAAAATCCAAAACTCATCATTTTCGGCATCTTCAAGACTTTTTGGTTCAATTTGAGAAACAAAAGCAA
Source organism: Cucurbita pepo subsp. pepo (assembly GCF_002806865.2). Taxonomy (NCBI): domain Eukaryota; kingdom Viridiplantae; phylum Streptophyta; class Magnoliopsida; order Cucurbitales; family Cucurbitaceae; genus Cucurbita; species Cucurbita pepo. The sequence goes on along the minus strand of NC_036651.1, from coordinate 4,139,710 downwards.
GATTATTAAATAAATTAATAGAGGAACGAGTTTTCACACCTTGTTCGAGATCACCAAGAATCAAGTCCTTGGGATGAAAGAAGGCATACCTCCATTCTTTTGGCTCACCTCTTCTTTACTTCAAACAATTTCTCTGCTTTTTAAATCTCCAAAATTTCTTTTTACGAGTAGATGAATAACCAAGAAAAATACCAATATCCGTTTTTGAATCAAAATTTTCAAGCTTTTCTTTGTTGTTCAAAATAAAACATTTACAACTAAAAACTTTGAAATACTCAACATTTGTAATTTTGTTATGACAAAGTTTATAAGTAGTTTTATCGTCTAATTAAAACTCTATCTAAAATATAACAAGCTGTATTAATGGCTTTCGCCCAAAAATATTTACGTAAATCATACTCATTTAACATTGATCTAGCAAATTCTTGTAAAGTATGCCTTTTCCTTTCAACCACACTGGTTAGGAGAAGTCATGAGAAAAATCATTATCTTCACAAATTTTTTAAAAGGCAACACTATCAAATTATACGGCCCGCTAACTCCTCATTTTAGTAATTAAAACCCCTCTTTCATTTTGAACTCTTTTTACACAACTAGCAAATCTTTTCAAAACATTATTCTTATGTTTTATCATCAAAACCCAAATAAATCTTGAAAAATGATGGACTATTCCAAAAGCATAATAATTTGCTCCTAGCCATTTTAGAAGGGTCAAATAAGTCCATAGGTAATAGTTGAAGATGTCTAGGGGTAGAAATCATATTTTTAGATTTGAAAGAATATCTTTTTCAAATTTAAGTTGAGAAGACCTCTAACTAATGAATTTTTTGAAATATTTGAAATCGTACATACTAGCATGTCCTAGTCTTCTAAGCCATAGCCAAGAGTTATCAAGCAAAATCGAAAGACATTTATCATTTGTAGGATAATCATTCAAATCAATAGTATACACATTATCATCTCTATTACCTACAAACAAAATTTTCCTATCACTAGCATTTTCAATTATGCAATTATTCTTATCAAATACAACTCTAAAACCTTTATCACATAATTGACTAATACTACATAAGTTATGCTTTAAACCATCAACTACAACCGTCATTATCTATAATACCTTACCAATTATTTTACCATTCTTGTTATCACCAAAGGTTACTAAGCCACCCTCTTTCTTGGAAAGATTCACAAACTTGGATAGATTACCCGTCATGTGTCTTGAGCAACCACTATCTAAGTACCACTTATTTTTTTCTTGGAGGCTTTCAAACAAACCTAAAAACAAAGATATTCAAAATTGATCTTTTGGAACTCATACTTGTTTGGGTCCTAGAAAGTTAGTCTTCACAAATTTAGGAATCCATTCCACGTTTGCATTCATATTAAAGACATTGTATTTGGATAAGTAACAAGAATAATCTTTATGTCCAAACTTACCACATGAGAAACAAACAACATCATGCAAAAATTTATTTCTTGGACTAAATTTATGTGTTCTATTTTCCATGAAAAAATTATTTCTTAATACATGGTTAAATTTTATGTTTTGAGAATTTCTTCATTTTGAAAATTTTTCAATTTAAATCACTTAGGTCTAATATGACCTTCAACACCACAATAATGACAGATGCTTTAACAAATATTGTTTTAGAATTTGAAGGTGTAGAACATTCATGAATATAACCTAATCCTCTTTTATCACTATATGACTTACCTCCTTCAAGTATTTTATCTAATTTATATTATGTAAAAATTATTTTATTTAGAAATATAATAATATTTGTTACTCTTCCAAAATTATAAATGTCATACTTTGATATATTTTGATTTGTCATCATTTTGATTTTGCTGACACATCATCATATCGGGTATGTTGTCTCGACTGTAATTTCTTCATTTTAGCTCTGATTTGAGTAATTGAAAAGTCGTTAAAATCGTTATTTCCGACCTCATACTGTGGACAGTTCAAAATAGTGAAAATAGTTAATAATTAAAAGTAGGTCTATTATCCTCAAAACATCAATCAATTAATTGATTGAAATTAATTAAAATGAGATCAAGGGCCCAAAAACCAACATGTGATACAATACTTTCGCTAACTTCTTGATCCATTTAAACCCTTCTTGTTTCATATCATATAGCTTCCTACTAAGAGCTTGGCTTCATGCTTGTAGAAACTTGCACTGAAAGAGCTTCTTTTGATCTTCCCAAAAGAGTTAGCATTATTCCAACTATGTGTCCAGCCGACAATCCCGCTTCTTCCATCTGGTCTCATGGCGATCCATGGTTGATGTATCGATCGGGAAGAACCATACTTCTCGACTGCACCATAATTAAGTTGATATTAGTAGAATGAAACGAAACGAAACAAAACGAAACTATTTTGAATTACCTTGAGATGATGATCATCTAGAAGTCCGGTAAGGAAATGGGATAGATGAGAGTCATCTCGAAATATTTATATATGTTTGTTATAGTATTATTTTCATACCAACCATTTAATACCAAACCTTTTACAATTTTTTGTTCTTAGGTTTAATACCTTTAACATTTTTTCTGTGTTTAATACCTTTAACCTTTTACAATTATCTCTTTTCGTGTTTAATACCTTTAACATTTTGACTGTGTTTCATTTTTTTTCTTCTTTTAATTATATTCACAATCTTCCTTCTCTCTTTCTCTCGCTATTACTTTTTTTTATTGCTTTTAATTATATTCACAATCTTCTCTTTTTTCTCTTACTATTACCTCTATCTCTAGTGTTTCTCCTCTCTTTTCTTGCTTTTAGATTCACCATCTTACTCTAGCTCCTACTATTTTTTATATATATTTCCAATCTTCCCCATATCTGTGTTTCTGTTTTTTTTTCTTACTTTTAACTATATTCACAATCTTCCCTATCTGTCTTTTACTTTTTTTTTTTCTTCTCTTTGTTAAAGATGGTCATGACCTTTTTTCTAGGGTTAAAATGGCAAGCATTTCTTCAAAATCTTCCTCTTTGTCTCTTACTATTTTTTTTATATATTACCAATCTTCCCTTGTCTATTAGGGTGTTTCTCTTTTTTTTCCTTACTTTTAATTATATTCACAATCTTTCCTGTCTCTTACTATTTTTTTTTCTTTTCTTTGTTAAGGATGGTCATACTGACCTTTTCTCTAGGGTTGAAATAGTTTCATATTGACTTTTTTTTTGTAGGGTTTAAATGGTGCTACCATTTCTTCAAAATCTTGTTCTTTGTCTCTTACTATTTTTTTTTTACATATTACCAATTTCCCTGGTCTTGTTTCTCTTTTTTTTTCTTACTTTAATTAACAATCTCATCTGTCTCTTACTATTTTTTTTCTTTTCTTTGTTAAAGAGGGTCATACTGACATTTTCTCTAGGGTTGAAATGGCTACCATTTCTTTCATACTAACCTTTTCTCAAGGGTTGAAATGGCTACCATTTCTTTCATACTAACCTTTTCTCTCCGGTTGAAATGGCTACCATTTCCAATGTTAGAACACTAAATTAATTAGTGGGTTGTTGTTTTTCCTATTCTTAGAGTTCGGCTAATTTTATGTTTTCTAATTTGTTAGTTTGTAAGGGTGTAAAATCCAACTAAGTTGATTTGTTTGATAATGCAATTGATTTTAAAGCTTTAATTTGTGTGTTTACAACCTTTGGTATCATAGTCACGTCACAAGGCCTGATTGTGAGAAAAAGAAACTGCAGTTTTTTTCCTTAAAGAGTGAGTTGAGAGAGATTCTAAATATGGCAGCTGAAATCAATTTCGTTCAACTGACAATTACTAAGTTTGATGGCCATTATGATCATTGGTCTATGCTTATGGAAAATTTTCTTCGTTCAAAGAAATATTGGTCCTTGGTGGAGACCGAAATTCCTACCACAGCAGAGGGAGTAGAGATTACTGAAGCACAACAAAAAACAATTGCAGACCAAAAGTTGAAAGACTTGAAGGTCAAGAATTATTTGTTCCAAGCCATTGATCGAACTATTATGGAAACGATCCTTAATAGAGATACTGCCAAACAAGTTTGGGACTCTATGAAGCAAAAATACGAGGGTTCCACAAGAGTCAAAAGAGCTCAACTCCAAGCTCTTAGGAAAGAGTTTAAAGTCCTACAGATGAAAGAAGGTGAGAATGTTGATACATATTTTGCTCCAACTCTCACCATTGCAAACAGGNCTTTGTTAAGGATGGTCATACTGACCTTTTCTCTAGGGTTGAAATAGTTTCATATTGACTTTTTTTTTGTAGGGTTTAAATGGTGCTACCATTTCTTCAAAATCTTGTTCTTTGTCTCTTACTNTTGAGATCAATGACCTCAAGATTTGACTATGTTATATGTTCGGTTGAAGAGTCTAATAACTTAGACACTTTAACAATCGATGAATTACAAAGCAGCTTGTNTACATATTACCAATTTCCCTGGTCTTGTTTCTCTTTTTTTTTCTTACTTTAATTAACAATCTCATCTGTCTCTTACTATTTTTTTTCTTTTCTTTGTTNGTTGATCGAGCTCGTGAAGTTTTTCGAGGAAGAGATAGAGGATGAGGAAGAGGTAGACATCCATTCAACAAAACTACAATTGAGTGTTATAAGTGTCATCAGTTAGGACACTTTAGATATGAGTGTCTTCAATAGAAAAAGGAAGCAAATTATGCTGAGCTTGAGGATGAAAAACAATCTCTTAAGTCTTGGACAACTACAAGAAAAAGGTATATCTATTTTGATACAACATGGAGAATGCAAAATCTATCAGCCCAAAAAGGAGCTTATTATGCAAACAACAATGTCTGCGAATAGGATGTTCATATTACTCGCAAGAATCATGCCACAAACCTCCGCTTGCTTCCAAACAATTATAGAAGACAACACTCATCTTTGGCACCGCAGATATGGGCACCTAAGCTTCAAAGGTTTGAGAACATTGCAACATAAGCAAATGGTGAGAGGGTTACCCCAATTGAAAGCATCATCTAAAATATGCACTGATTGCATGGTGGGAAAGCAACATAGGGATGCATTTCCGGTTGGATTTTATGTCTTAAAACTCATAGTTTGTAAATAAAAACATATTCTATTTTCAATAAAGTTATTATTGATATTTAGTCACTAAAGATTGTTATTGAATAAAGTGAATTTTACGATCATTAATCTAAATCTAATAAACTAAGAATACTCTGGCTATATATGATTACTTGAAATATATGTAGAGACATAAGAGTGGATTAAGTTCAAGTATATAGTCAAAATGATCTATAATACAGGGATAAGGCTGAGTACCTTATCCTCGGGACACTATGGAGACATGTGAGTGGGGGCGTCCTATGCAATGAGTATTGCATAAGATCGGACCATGAAGAAAATCACTCTCACTTTATAATACCGTTTACTGTTGAGACTGAATTTTTCAATCAATGACCTAGGTAACTCGACCTTAATTCTGAGCTAACTATGAACTCCTGTTTATTCAGAATTATCCTTAGATTTGTATGGGTGAGAGTGGCCTGAGTTCGCTGGCTCAATAAGTCTCCCATTTCAAGGGTAAGACTGGGTGAATAGCTGGGGACATAGGGTGCAAGATAGAATTCACTCCTACCCGCTTTTAGGGATAATAGAGAGGTTGTTTCCTTAAGTACTGACTTTAGGTCTTGAACAAGGGGCCCCACCCTCTTATTGGCCCGAGAGGGATTCGGTTTGGTGGTTGGACCACAAATCAATTGTTCATTAGAGGATGAGGGATAATAGAGAGGTTGTTCCCTTAAGTACTGACTTCAGGTCTTGAACAAGGGGCCCCACCCTCTCATTGGCCCGAGAGGGATTTGGTTTGGTGGTTGGAGCACAAATCNCAATGAGTATTGCATAAGATCGGACCATGAAGAAAATCACTCTCACTTTATAATACCGTTTACTGTTGAGACTGAATTTTTCAATCAATGACCTAGGTAACTCGACCTTAATTCTGAGCTAACTATGAACTCCTGTTTATTCAGAATTATCCTTAGATTTGTATGGGTGAGAGTGGCCTGAGTTCGCTGGCTCAATAAGTCTCCCATTTCAAGGGTAAGACTGGGTGAATAGCTGGGGACATAGGGTGCAAGATAGAATTCACTCCTACCCGCTTTTAGGGATAATAGAGAGGTTGTTTCCTTAAGTACTGACTTTAGGTCTTGAACAAGGGGCCCCACCCTCTTATTGGCCCGAGAGGGATTCGGTTTGGTGGTTGGACCACAAATCAATTGTTCATTAGAGGATGAGGGATAATAGAGAGGTTGTTCCCTTAAGTACTGACTTCAGGTCTTGAACAAGGGGCCCCACCCTCTCATTGGCCCGAGAGGGATTTGGTTTGGTGGTTGGAGCACAAATCAATTGTTCATTAGAGGATGAGTGGGACTTAAGGAACAAGAAGTAACTTTAGGGGTAAAACGGTAAATTGACCCAGCTCTAGTTACGAACAACCTGTGAAGGATCGACTTACTAATCATGGTTATATCAGATGGACAGAAATATATCTATAGTGAGGGGAGTGCAACTACTAGGCTATAGTGAAGTGTCCTAGTAATTAACGAATGCTGGTTAACAAAGTTAATTTGTTTAACCGGTCAATCCTGGATCGTTGGAGCCCATGATCTATAGATCCATTAGGTCCATCTGCTAACTCATATCAGACTAAACCATAGAACAGTGTGACGAGTGAGTTCGAAGTGTTCGAATTCAAATTAGGGAATATGCGCTACATATATACGATATATTTAACCGCATTTTTGTTTTATTTACAAATCAAACAAAAAGAGAGAATCGAAGATATTTAAATAAGATTTAAATATTTTAATCAAATATGTGTCGGAATGGATTGAGATTAACATTTGAATTAATATTAAATATTAATTAAATAGTTTAATTAATCATTTAATATTACTTTAATTTGAAAATAATTATTCAAATTAATTGCTGAATTGAAATGAAGAGAGTCAAAATGTTGACTTCCCTTAATGGAAAAATCATGTTTTAGTTAGTGGAATTTTGAGGTGTCAAAATACTTGCCACATAATCTCAAACATTTGAGTAGAATTTTGAGTGTTAAAATTTGGTGATCTCAAATTTGCATTAACATGCAAATACGACTCTATAATAGAGTGATCCACGTGCATGTAACTTCTCTCTTGGAAAAACCTTGAGAAAAACTCTCACAAACTCTCTCTTCATATATACTAAATCCTTCCTAAGTTTAGTCACTCACCGGATTCCACAATTCCGTTCTAAGGCCGGAGAATAGTGAAGAAGACACTAGTGGTGGTTCGAAACCGATTCGTGAGGAAAAAGAAATTTGAACTATAAAAGGTTAGTACTCAAACACTTTGAGTTTTAATATTTATGAACATGCTAGTTATTTACTATAATTGATGTTCTAAGAGTGTCTAAGATCCAAATGGCTTACGCATGTGTTATATTAACACCATGTAAGTTGACACCTTGAAAATTATATATTAATGGTGTATGTCTTCTTGTGTAACGACCCAAGAAGACATACATAACCTTCATTGAATATAGAAATACTTCATTTAAACTTTCATAAAACATAACCTTCAGCTTAAAACACGGCCATAGACTTACATGTTTCGAAAACACTTTCGAAAACGACAGAACAAAATACTAAATAAAATAAATAAACGTTTAAATAAAAAACATCCTATTCTAGCCTAAGTCTAAGAAAAATAATACGACTACCCTATGCATGTATCATGGTATCGAGTTGCAATGTTGTCGTCGGCCGTACAAGAATGTCTTGCCTTAACCTAAAATAGAGGTAGCACGTGACTTGAGTATTTTAAGAAATACTCAGTAAGTGACCCCAGTATTGGGGTTAAATGCAACAACATTCGAATACAATGATGAGACCTATCATATCAATCTATTTTTCCAACGGCACTATTCTAATGGGAAGTTTGGATGTGCACTATATACTCTACACACAGCCCATATGTGCGAGTATGGACCCACCAGACAGTTCGCACACCGCTGGACCCCTTTTCCTGTCAGGCGAGCCTTCTCTGGTAGCTCAACTTTTGTCGGACACCCATTAGAATTAGTAACCGTCACGGCAGCATTATGTAAAACATAACGATACTTTGCTTGCCTAACGGATAAACGCGTTCGTACCCTCGTGATGGAATAGGGGTATCCCCTAATGCATGAGCACACATAATGCATGAGATGCCAACATTTTTTCGTTTTTCATTATCATTTAATACAACCCAGCTAGCATTCCGTACATATCATATCGTTTTTCATATCATTTCACATACTTTTTATCATTCATATCATATCGTTTCTCATTTTTCAGTTCTCATATCATACATAATTCTAACGGAGTTATATTTCATGTCATTTATCGTGATTTCATGTCATTCATATCATACTGTGTACATACAATTTAAGAGACATAACATAATGTTCCATGTTTTTAATATAACATCTCCTCATATACATCTCATACCATAACATATCGCATCACAATGTTTCATATCATAAACATGTCAATTTATCACATATCTCGTACCATAACATATTTCATATCATATCACAACATATATATATATATATCCGTCATTCACATCTTGTGTCATAATCATATCATATTGTGAACACTTCATGATCATATCGTTCCTAACTTATCATAGCCTTAATGTTCTTATACATATCACTGTCATATCATTACATGAGCGTATCCTAACGCTATTGTTCTATCAATCTATCACAATCTTATCCCTTTCTACCTATAACTTAATCGTATTCTTTTATCAATCGATCGTGACTATATTGTTTTTATCAATCTCTCATATCCATAGCACTTCGATACGTAACCTAACCTTAACATTTCATGAACATATCTTACTCCTATCGTTACATTACGTTTAGTGCATCCTTCTTGTATCCTATCTTAAACATATTATTGAACACATCGTACCATAAGTTATCATACAATTCACATATCACAAAAGATACATAACATATCATAAGCATAACGATTCACAAACAATCCACACATATCAATATATATGACACGTGCAGAACCACAGGGCACGTGTCAACATCAAATATAACCATGTCGATAGTAAGGCCACTTACTTGGTTAGCTTAAGTTGGTGTCATCAATTTGTCCTTAATAAAAGGACGATTTCGTCCATTGAAAACAAGTCAACCAATGTGAGCCCATAACATCAGTTTCAAGTTCGAACTTCTACAAAATTGTTTCTCTAATTTATATTGGTCTATGTGTTATACTTCATACAAACGTTAGAGTTTTTGCATGAGTTAAGTCTTGAAATATATATATATATGTTTGTTATAGTATTATTTTCATACAAACCATTTAATACCAACATTTTAAAATTTTGTGTTCCTGTGTTTAATACCTTTTAACATTTTTACCCTGTTTAGTACCTTTTACCATTTTTACACGGTTTAATACATTTTTACAATTTTCTACTGTGTTTAATACCTACATGTACATTTTACAGTGTTTAATACCTACATTTTATAGTGTTTCCGTTTTTTTCTTCCTTTTCATTTTTTTTCTTCCTTATAATTATATTCACAATCTTCCCTTTGTCTCTTACCGTTTTTCTCTTTTTTTTATTGCTTTTAATTATATTCATAATCTTCTTTCTATTAGAATCGATACCAGTTGTTGGCTCTGATACCAATTGTTAGGATCGCTCAACAACGCACACACTCGATAAGATGAACACAAAGAACAAGAGAGAGAAAATACAAAGAGGAATATTGGCCAAAGGTTTTATTATCGATGACTTCAGTATATACAACAAGATAGAATACAAGGAATGAGAAAAGTACATTTTGAGAGCGCGGTTTACTTCGGTATATCTATGGTGTCTCTTACTGTTTTCTCTTTTTTTTTTTTATTGCTTTTAATTTTATTCATAATCTTCTTTCTATTAGGATCGATGCCATTTGTTAGCTCTGATACCAATTCTTTGGATCGCTCAACAACACATACACTCGATAAAATGAACACATAGAACATGAGAGGGAAAATACAAGGAGAAATATTCGCTCAAGGTTTTATTATTGATGACTTCAATATATGTAACAAGATAGGATACAGAAAAGGAAGAAAAGTACATTTTTGAGAGCTCTGTTTAATTCCGTATATATATGATTTCAATTTACTAGATATACCTCTCCAAAATTTAGTACCAAATATATCTCTATCAAATCTTTGTTCCAAATATATCTCTACAATCCTTATGAAATATCTCCCAAATATATTTTTATCACATATTTCCAAATATATTTCTACCCGGTCTTTACTAAATATTTTCCAAATATATTCATATATCTCTACTACAAAATATCTTTCAAATATATCTCTACCTCTAGCATCAGTCTCCATATCCCAACTAGTCTCTGTTTCTCTTTTCTTTTTGCTTTTAGTTATATTCACAATCTTCCCCATATCCCAACGAGTCTCTGTTTCTCTTTTTTTTCTTTTGCTTTTAATTATATTTACAATCTTCCCTCTCTTGCCATTTTTTTGTTGTTGCTGTGTTTCTTTTTTTCTTCCTTTTAATTATATTCACAATCTTCCCTCTTCCCGTTCGTGACAGTTTTTTAATATTACAATATGGTGTATCTTTGTTTTAGCTATCTCTTTTGGCTTAAATCTGCTTTAATGGCCATTTTTGTTTTCTCAAATATGATATTTTTGTTTTTTATTTTTTGTTTTATTTTGTAGGGACTTAGATTCTTGGCTCGAGGAGAGATGATGGAAAAGGATGAGAGATTAGTGGAGAGGAGTGGGGATGGTTGTTTTTTCGTTTATTTAATCTTTTTATTATTTTTTTTTTTTTTAAAGTAATTTTTTTTATTTGTTTATTTGTTTGTTTACTTATTTACTTATTTATTTATTTATGGGTTATTACATCTCTAGAAGTTTTGGGGTGTAGAAACATAAACCGATAGGGTTGTTCTTAGCATTTCAAAACTTATTATTATGAACATTGCAATTGTATGTCCTGATAGTAATCCTGGTTTGATTTAAAACTGTGTTGGATATTCACTTAGGTAGGATTTATGATTACATTATCGTTAATGAGTCTGATACATATCATATAGCTTCATACTAAGAGATTGGCTTCCTGCTGGTAGAAACTTGCACTAAAAGAGCTTCTTTTGATCTTCCCAAAAGAGTTAGCACTGTTCCAGCTATGTGTCCAGCCGACAATCCCGCTTCTTCCATCTGGCCTCGTGGCGATCCATGGTCGATGTATCGATCGGGAAGAACCATACTTCTCAATTGCACCATAATCAAGTTGGTATTAGTAGAACGAAACGAAACAAAACAAAACCATTTTGATTTACCTTGAGATGATGATGATCTAAAAGTCCTGTTAAGCTAAGGAAATGGGATACATGAGAGCCAAAGCCTCCAATGGAGCCTTCCTCCACCACAATAAGAATTTCATGTTCCTTAGCCGATTGCCTGAGGAGTGAGGCTTGCAAAATCTGGCATCGGCTACTGTTGGGACAATGCCCCTTGTTTTGAGCAATTCAGTAGCTCCAACACAGTTGAACTATTGAGCCATACCCCAAGATAGCACCTTTAGTGCCTTCCATCAGTATTCTCCCCTTGCCAATCTACTCAATGAAACAAAGAATGTGTTAGATTTTAGTTTGAGATACTATATTGTAATCTCATGCTAACCTCTATTGGAGTTCCATTGTAGTTAGGAGGAAGAGCGACACCAATCACATTGCCTCTTGGAAATTGAAAACAACTCAGTCTATCGTCGATTGTTGCTGCCGTTGCAACCATGTGCATTAGTTCAGCTTCATCAGATGGAGCCATGACAACCATGTTTGGCAAACAAGCCATGTATGTTATATCAAATGTTTGGCAAACAAACCAGCTCGATCCATTGCGAAACAGACAGGTAGTTTCTGAAGGTCTACGTCGTGCACCACCTTCATGACCATGCCCTATAGTTAGTAGTTAGGACAATACAACAATGTCTACAATTTGAAAATAACCTTTTGTTGTTACCCGATCAAAGCCTTTTTGAAGGAAGGATGAGTAAATAGCACAAAATGGCTTCAGATCCTTTGTAGCTAAACCAGCTGTGAACGTAACAGCATGTTGCTTGGCGATCCCGATGTTGAAGAAACGATATGGGAACTTCTTCTGGAAGTAGTGAAGACCAGTTCCACCACCCATGGCAGCATGGATGGCGACGATTTTGTCGTCGACTTCAACTTCTTGTATCATAGACTCAGCAAAGTATTGAGTGTATGAAAGTGTAGGAGATTTTGTCTTGAATTGCTTGCAGTTTTGGGATCAAACTGGACAACTCCTAAATGTTTAGAAGAGTTGTAAAGAAGTAAGTATTTGAAAGAATGCATGAAACTAAACAGGATGTTGTGACTTAGAACAGAGCCTAACCATGTATTTTATCTGCAGCTGCTTCTACTGGTGGATAGCCCTTCCCCTTTTCTGTAACGATGTGGATCAATACAGGTCCGGGACTGGCATTGATTTCACCTTATAAAAAATGGTCACCAAATCTCCCACATTGTGTCCATCCACAGGACCAATATAGTACAAGCCTAGCTCCTCGAAAAACGTCGATCCCAAGCCACTGATCATAGCTCGTGCATATTTGTCGGCTTTTGCTGTAACTTCATGGGCTTGCCCACTAATTTATCTTGTGATGGTCTTTAAAGAATGGTATGAAAGTCACTAACACTGATATCTAGGTACTTAAAGTGAGGTGTTTTGAAGCGCTTGCAAGAGTCTAAATTTCATGAAGTGCTCACAAGAAATTGTCGAGAATTGTTGGGAGGGAGTCGTCCCACATTGGTTAATTTAGGGAATGATCATGGATTTATATAAGGAATACATCTCCATTGGTATGAGACATTTTGGGAAAGTCCAAAAGCAAGCTATTTGAGCTTTTTCTCAAAGTGAACACTATCATACGTCGAACAAATAAATTGTGAGCCTCGAAGATGTAGTCAAAAGCGACTTAAGTGTCGAACAAAGGGTGTACTTTGTTCGAGGACTCCAGTGAAGTAGTTGAGCCTCTATTAAGGGAAGGCTGTTCGAGGGCTCCATAGGCCAGTCAAAAGCGACTTAAGTGTCGAACAAAAGGTGTACTTTGTTCGAGGACTCCAGTGAAGTAGTTGAGCCTCTATTAAGGGAAGGCTGTTCGAGGGCTCCATAGGCCAGTCAAAAGCGACTTAAGTGTCGAACAAAAGGTGTACTTTGTTCGAGGACTCCAGTGAAGTAGTTGAGCCTCTATTAAGGGAAGGCTGTTCGAGGGCTCCATAGGCCAGTCAAAAGCGACTTAAGTGTCGAACAAAAGGTGTACTTTGTTCGAGGACTCCAGTGAAGTAGTTGAGCCTCTATTAAGGGAAGGCTGTTCGAGGGCTCCATAGGCCAGTCAAAAGCGACTTAAGTGTCGAACAAAAGGTGTACTTTGTTCGAGGACTCCAGTGAAGTAGTTGAGCCTCTATTAAGGGAAGGCTGTTCGAGGGCTCCATAGGCCTCAGGGGAGGCTCTATAGTTTACTTTGTTCCCGGGGAGGATAATCATGGGTTTTAAGTAAGAAATACATTTTTATTGGTATGAGGCCTTTTGAGGAAGCCCAAAAGCAAAGCCAAGAGAGCTTATGTTCAAAGTGGACAATATCGGTTTTATGTTCTAAAACTCATAGTTTGTAAATAAAAACATATTCTATTNTTTACGATCATTAATCTAAATCCAATAAACTAAGAACACTCTGGCTATAGTATGACTACTTGAACTATATGTAGAGACATAAGAGTGGATCAAGTTCAAGTATATAGTCAAAATGATCTATAGTACAGGGATAAGGCTGAGTACCTTATCGTGGGGACACTATGGATACGGCCCACTTTGTTATATGACATAAACAATGTGATCACTAAATTGTTCATGCGGAGACATGTGAGTGGGGGCGTCCTATGCAATGAGTATTGCATAAGATCGGACCATGAAGAAAACCACTCTCACTTTATAATGTCGTTTACTGTTGANGGACCATGAAGAAAATCACTCTCACTTTATAATACCGTTTACTGTTGAGATTGAATTTCTTTTCATTCGATGACCTAGGTAACTCGATCTTAATCGTGAGCTAACCATGAACTTCTGTTTATTCGGAATTATCCTTAGANGCCTCCCATTTCAAGGGTAAGACTAGGTGAATGGCTGGGGACGTGGGGTGCAAGATGGAATTCACTCCTACCCACTTTTAGGGATAGAAGAGAGGTAGTTCCCTTAAGTACTAGCTCCAGGTCTTGAACAATGAGCCCCACCCTCTCATTGGCCTGAGAGGGATTCAGTTTACTGGTTTGACCGCAAACCAATTGTTCATTAGAGAATCAGTTGGACATAAGAAACAAGAAGTAACTTCAGGGGTATAACGGTTAATTGACCCAACTCTAGTTATGAACAACCTGTGAAGGATCGACTTACTAATCATGGTTATATCAAATGGACCGAAATATATCTATAGTGAGGGGAGTGCAACTACTAGGCTATAGTGAAGTGTCCTAATAATTAATGAATGTTGGTTAACAAAGTTAATGAGTTTAACCGGTTAATCTTGGATCGTTGGAGCCCACGATCCATAGGTCCATTAGGTCCCTCTACTAGCTCATATCGGACTAAACTATAGAACAACGTGAAGAGTGAGTTCGAAGTGTTCGAATTCAAATTATAGAATATGCGCTACATATATACGATATATTTAACCGCATTTTTGTTTATTTACGAATTAAACAAAAAGAGTGAATCGAAGATATTTAAATAAGATTTAAATATTTTAATTAAATATGTGTCGGAATGGATTGAGATTGACATTTGAATTAATATTAAATAGTTTAATTAATCATTTAATATTACTTTAATTTGAAATTAATTATTGTTGAATTAAGAGGAAGAAAGTCTAAATGTTGACTTCACTCTAAAAAAAATGTTTGAGTTAGTGAAATTTTGAGTGTGGGTGATATCTAAAGCCGGAGAATAGTGGAGAAGACACTAGTGGTGGTTCGAAACCGGTTCGTAAGAAAAAGAGGAATTTGAACTACAAAATGTTAGTACTCAAACACCTTGAGTTTTAATACTTATGAGCATGCTAGTTATTTATTATAATTGATATTCTAAGAGTGCCTAAGATCCAAATTGCTTCCGCATGTGTTATATTAACACCATCAAGTTGACACCTTGAAAATTATATATCAGTGGTGTATGTCTTCTGGTGTAACGACCCAAAATTTTCTACTTAATTTAAGGTTGATACTGGATACATATCATAAACACTGAATGCAGAAATACTTGATTTAAACTTTCATAAAGCATAACCTTCAGCTTAAAACACGGCCATAGACTTACATGTTTCGAAAACGACACAACAAAAGACTAAACAAAATAAATAAATGTTTAAATAAAAAACATCCTATTCTAGCCTAAGTCTAAGAGAAATAATATGACTACCCTATGCATGTGTCATGATATCGAGTTGCAATGTTGTCGTCAGTTGTACAAGAATGCCTTGTCTTAACCTGAAATAGAGGTACCACGTGGCTTGAGTATTTTAAGAAATACTCAGTAAGTGACCCCACTATTGAGGGTTAAATCCAACAACATGCGAATACAATGACGTGACCTATCATATCAGTCTATTTTTCCAATGGCACTATTCTAATGGGAAGCTTGGATATGCACCATATACTCTACACACAGCCCATATGTGCGAGTATAGACCCACCAGACAGTTCGCACACCGTTGGACCCCTTTTCCTGTCGGGCGAGCCTTCTCTAGTAGCTCAATTTTTTCCGGACACCCATTAGAATTAGTAACCGTCACGGCAGCATTATGTAAAACATAGCGATACTTCGCTTGCCTAACGAATGAACGCGTCCGTACCCTCGTGATGGAATAGGGGTATCCCCCAATGCATGAGCACACATAATGCATGAGGTCTCAACATTTTTTCGTTTTCATTATCATTTAATACAACCTGCTAGCATTCTGTACATATCATATCGTTTTTCATATCAGTTCACATATCGTTCATCATTCATATCATATCGTTTCTCATTTTTCAGTTCTCATATCATACATAATTCTAGCAGGGTTATATTTCATGTCATTTATCGTGATTTCATGTCATTCATATCATACTGTGTACATACAATTTAAGAGACATAACATAATGTTTCATGTTTTTAATGTAACATCTTCTCATACACATCTCATACTACAACATATCGCATCACAATGTATCATATCATAAACATGTCAATTTATCACATATCTCATACCATAACATATTTCATATCATATCACAACATATATATATTCGTCATTCACATCTCGTGTCATAATCATATCATATCATGAACACTTCGTGATCATATTGTTCCCTAACTTATCATAGCCTTAATGTTCTTATACATATCACTATCATATCATTGCATGAACATATCCTAACGCTATCGTTCTATCAATCTATCACAACTTTATCCCTTCTACTCATAACCTAATAGTATTCTTTTATCAATCGATTGTGACTATATTATTTTTATCAATGTCTCATATCCATAGCACTTCGATACGTAACCTAACCTTAACATTTCATGAACATATCTTACTTATATCGTTACATTACGTTTAATGCATCCTTCTTGTATCTTATCTTAAACATATCATTGAACACATCGTATCATAAGTATTATCATACAATTCACATATCGCAACATATACATAACATATCATAAGCATATCGATTCACAAACAATTTACACATATCAATATATATGACACGTGCAGAACCATAAGACACGTGTCAACATCAAATATAACCATGCCGATTGTAAGGCCACTTACTTGGTTAGTTAGGTTGGTGTCATCAATTTGTCCTTAATAAAAGTCCGATTCTGTCCATTGAAAACAAGTCAACCTATGTGAGCTCATAAAATCAGTTTTAAGTTCGAACTTCTACAAAATTGTTTCTCTAATTTAGATGGGTCCATGTGTTGTACTTCATATAAATCATTTAATACCCACTTTGCATGAGTTAAGTATTCAAATATTTATATATGTTTGTTATATAGTATTATTTTTATACAAATCATTTAATACCCACATTTTATAATTTTTTTTTATAATTTTCTCTTCCTGTGTTTAATATCTTTTAACATTTTTACTCTGTTTAATACATTTTATAATTTTCTCCTCCTTAATACATTTAATATTTTTATTGGGTTTCCTTTTAATTATATTCACAATCTTCCCCTGTCTCTCACAATTCCTCCTGTTTCTCACTATTTTTTTTATTGCTTTTAATTATATTCATAATCTTCCTTCCGTTAGGATTGATAACAGTTGTTAGCTCTGATACCAATTGTTAAGATCGCTCAACAACGCACACACTCGATCAAGATGAACATAAAGCACCAGAGAGAGAAAATACAAAGAGGAATATTGGCTAAACCAATTGTTAGGATAGCTCAAGAACGAGAGAACGAAGAAAATTACCTGTTGAGAGCATCGTCTAATAAGTTATATACATGGTTTCAATTTACTAAATATAGCTTATTTAAACTTTAACGTATAATCTACCAAATATATTTATATCCACTCTCACATCTTTACCAAATATCCTCCAAATATATCTCCACAGATTTTAGTAAATAATATTTTCCAAATATATTTCTACCGGACTTTTACCAAATATGCATCAGGTTCCATATCCCAACACCTCTCTGGCAGTGTTTCTCCTTTTTTGTTTTTTCTTGCTTTTAATTATATTAACAATCTTCCCTCTCTATCTCTTACCGTCTTTTTATATTACCAATCTTCCCTCACCATACTCCATATCCCAACACCTCTCTTGTTGTATTTCTCTTTTTTTTTTCTTGCTTTTAATTATACTCACACTCTTCCCTGTCCGTCTCTTACCGTCTTTTTATATTACCAATCTTCCCTGTCACTCTCTTAGAGTGTATCTTCCCTCCGTCTCCTACTATTTCTATTGTTTTTTTTTTCTTTTCTTCGGTTTCTTTTCTTCTGTTATGTTAGTATTATGGATTCTGTATTTCATTTTTTTTTTCTTTTTATGTGTTAGCTTGTTTCTGTATTTACATTAATTGATTTTGTTAACCTTTATATTCTTCGTTTTTAATTTAATCCATTTATTTGTTTATTTTTTTATTATATGAAGACAATCTAAATAATTGCAACAATTCACAAGATCTAAAATACGGTTGTCATTTCTTAAAAATGAAATTAAGATAAAAGAAGAGAGATTTAATATATACCTTAACAAACAGACGAGATCACTATCTCTTTTGGCTTAAATGTGGTTTTATGACCATTTTTATTTTCTCAAATATGATATTTTTGTTTCTTATTTTTTATTTTATTTTGTAGGGTTTTGGGGCGTAGAAACATAAACGGATAGGATTGTTCTTAGCATTTCAAAACTTATTATTATGAACATTGCAGCGGTATGTCCTTATAGCAATCCTTGGTTTGATTTAAAACTGTGTTGGATATTCACTTAGGTAGGATCATAGGATTACATTATCGTTGATGAGTCTGATACATATCATATAGCTTCCTACTAAGAGATTGGCTTCCTGCTGGTAGAAACTTGCACTAAAAGAGCTTCTTTTGATCTTCCCAAAAGAGTTAACACTGTTCCAGCTATGTGTCCAGCCGACAATCCCGCTTCTTCCATCTGGTCTCGTGGCGATCCATGGTCGATGTATCGATCGGGAAGAACCATACTTCTCAACTGCACCATAATTAAGTTGGTATTAATAGAACGAAACGAAACAAAACAAAACAAAATGATTTTGATTTACCTTGAGATGATGATCATCTAAAAGTCCGGTTAAGCTAAGGAAATGGGATACATGAGAGCCAAAGCCTCCAATGGAGCCTTCCTCCACCACAATAAGAATTTCATGTTCCTTAGCCAATTGCTTGAGGAGTTGAGTATCTAGAGGCTTGCAAAATCTGGCATCCGCTATTGTTGGGACAATGCCCCTTGTTTTAAGCAATTCAGCAGCTCCAACACACTGTTGAACTATTGAGCCATACCCCAAGATAGCAACTTTAGTGCCTTCCATCAGTATTCTCCCCTTACCAATCTAATCAATGAAACAAAGAATGTGTTAGATTTTAGTTTGAGATACTATATTGTAATCTCATGCTAACCTCTATTGGAGTTCCTTTGTAGTTTGGAGGAAGATCGACGCCAATCCCGTTGCCTCTTGGAAATCGAAAACAACTTGGTCTATCGTCGATTGCTGCTGCCGTTGCAACCATGTGCATTAGTTCAGCTTCATCAGATGGAGCCATGACAACCATGTTTGGTAAACAAGCCATGTATGTTATATCAAATGCTCCACAATGTGTCGGCCCATCGGCACCGACCAAACCAGCTCGATCCATTGCGAAACGGACAGGTAGTTTCTGAAGGTCTACGTCGTGCACCACCTTCATGACCATGTCATATAGTTAGTAGTTAGGACAATACAACACTGTCTACAACTTGAAAATAACCTTTTGTTGTTACCTGATCAAAGCCTCTTTGAAGGAAGGATGAGTAAATAGCACAAAATGGCTTCAGGCCCTCTGTAGCTAAACCAGCTGCAAATGTAACAGCATGTTGCTCGGCGATCCCGACGTCGAAGCAACGATCTGGAAACTTCTTCTGGAAGTAGTTAAGACCAGTTCCACCACCCATGGCAGCATGGATGGCGACGATTTTGTCGTCGACTTCAGCTTCTTGTATCAGAGACTCAGCAAAGTATTGAGTGTATGAAAGTGTAGGAGATTTTGTCTTGAATTGCTTGCCAGTTTTGGGATCAAACGGGACAACTCCTAAATGTTTGGAAGAGTTGTAAAGAAGTAAGTATTTGAAAGAATGCATGAAACTAAACACGATGTTGTGACTTAGAACAGAGCCTAACCATGCATTTTATCAGCCGCTGCTTCTGCTGGTGCATAGCCCTTCCCTTTTTCTGTAACGATGTGGATCAATACAGGTCCGGGTGCTGGCATTGATTTCACCTTATCAAAAATGGTCACCAAATCTCCCACATTGTGTCCATCCACAGGACCAATATAGTACAAGCCTAGCTCCTCGAAAAATGTCGATCCCGAACCACTGATCATACCTCGTGCATATTCGTCGACTTTTGCTGCAACTTCATGGGCTTGCCCACCAATTTGTCTTGTGATGGTCTTCAAAGAAAGGTATGAAAGTCACTTACACTAATATCGAGGTACTTAAAGTGAGGTATTTTAAAGTGCTCGCAAGAGTCTAAATTTCATGAAGTGCTCGCAAGGAATTGTCAATAATTGTTGAGAGGGAGTCGTCCCACGTTGGCTAATTTAGGGAATGATCATGGGTTTATATAAGGAATACATCTCCATTGGTATGAGATATTTCGGGAAAGCCCAAAAGTAAAGCCATTTGAGCTTATGCTCAAAGTGAACAATATCATACAATTGTGGAGGTTTGTGATTCCTAACATGGTATCAGAGTCATGCCCTTAATTTAGCCATGTGAATAGAATCCTCACTTATCGAGCAAAGAAGTTGTGAGCCTTGAAGGTGTAGTCAAAAGTGACTCACGTGTCGAACAAAGGGTGTACTTTGTTCGAGGACTCCAATGAAGGAGTCGAGCCTCTTGGAATGAGACCTTTTGGAGAAGCTCAAAGCAAAACCACGAGAGCTTATACTCACAGTGGACAATATCATATCATCATGGAGAGTTGTGTACCTTTGCAGCTTCACGAAGCTTTCTAAATTGTGTGCTTGCTTGCAGCTTGGTTAAGGCACCACTCAGTGCACCAACAGGAGTAGCTGGTCCATCAAGTGTAGCAGTAGGCAAGGAGACTTGCTTATTGTCGTTAAGGACAATGATCATGTTGGCATCAAGATAGCCTGCGTTGTTCATTGCCTCGTATGCTTGGCCTGCTGTCATGGCTCCATCTCCAATCACAGAAATGACATTGTTCTTCTTTCCCAAAAGGTCTCTGCCAACGGCCATGCCAAGACCAGCTGATATGCTTGTAGAGCTATGTCCAGCACCAAAAGCATCATGAACACTCTCATCCCTTTTGGGAAACCCAGCAAGCCCTGAAGTTTGCCTTATAGTATGCATTCTTGACCTTCTTCCAGTGAGAATTTTGTGTGGATATGCCTGCAAGAAACACCACCAAAATCAACTCTAATCCTCAAAACAAAGAAGCCTAACAACTTTTTTTTTTTGCTGATTATTATGCACCTGATGCCCAACATCCCATATGATCTTGTCTTCTGGAGTGTTGAACACATGATGCAGCGCCACGGTTAGCTCGACGACGCCTAAACTTGAACTTAAATGACCTCCAGATTTGGATACAGAGAACACAATTTCTGATCTAAGCTCTGCTGCTAGCTGCTCAAGATCCTGAATAAAAGAACTCAAACAACAATGAGAAAGATGAACGAAATTTGAGAGAGCTCATGTAACGACCCAAGCACACCGCTAGCAAATATTGTCCTCTTTGGACTTTTCCTTTCGGATTTCCTCAAGGTTTTTAAAACACGCCCGTTAAGGAGAGGTTTCCACACCCTTGTAAAGAATGTTTCGTTCACCTCTCCAACCAATGTGGGATCTCACAGTTCAAGCCGACCAGTAGCAGATATTGTCCTCTTTAGACTTTTCCTTTTGGGCTTTCCCTCAAGGTTTTTAAAACGCGTTTGCTAGATAGAGGTTTCCACACCCTTATAAAGGGTGTTTCGTTCTCCTCCCCAACCGATGTGGAATCTAACAGCTCAACAACCACCAAGAGTATTACCTCTGTTGACAGATTCTTCATATGAATAGGATAATTGACAGTGTCCAACAAGGGCGTCGCCGGTTTTTCGCCGGAGTAGTCGACGGTCCATCCATCTGTTTGTTTTCCTACCAGATGCATCTCTTCATCATTGGGTTTATTACTCAAAGCTCTCAAACGAAACTGTATTGAGAACAAACAATGGTTAATAGTTGAAGCAAAAGCAAAGAGAAAAAGAGGAGATTTTGAATAATAACCTGTTTTGGTTTAAAAAGCCTTGGCCTTGCAGATTCCAAGAATGGGGAGAAAGTTTGAGTTGGATTGATGAGAAGCTGAGCCACTGCCATAGCTGATGAACCAACACGAACACGAACACGAACAGGCAAATTCAAGGGAAGCTATCTATGCATGCAATGCATCAAAAACAAAGACTTATAAGTTGCCACCAAGACATAGAGAAATTAAGTCATAGGTCAACAACAACACTATAAATCAACTTCCAAAATAACTTAATTGCTCACCATCTTATTCATCTATCAATATGAATGTTCGAGCATTTATTTGTTCTTAAAAGGGGTCGATCTAATGGAGATTTAAAGATGAAGTTAAAGTGAAAAATCTGATTTTTGATACAAGAACGAAGAACGAAGAACGAAGAACGAAGAACGAAGAACGAAAGAACGAAGAAATGGTAGACTTGAAAAGTTTATTTGACTTTAAACGTCCAAGTCTTCCACTCAAATTACAATTGAACAAGAAAACAAACTTTAGTTTGCCTTCTAAATTGATCTAACTTGCAAGACTTTGATAGAAAAAATTAAAATAAATATCTTGTCTAATTTTTTTTTTTAATTATTAAACTTTTATAATTTGATAAACTATGTCATATTTTTTTAAATGAACTTTTTATTAATTTAATGTTGAATTGGTCAAAAATAATTATTGTTAGGTGAGTGAGACAATGTTTTTTCCCACGTCATCAATAAGATTATTCTTTAAANAAAAAAGAAAAAAAAAATCAATTTCAATGTCCAAACCCGTTGGATTTGATTCAAATAAATAAAAATTTTGTAGATTGAATTGATCAAATTAATTTAAATTTATTGTTAATTTTGAAATTTATAATTTTATTTTAAAAAATTTGACTTGATGATCCAAAAATTAACAAAAACACTAATTTCTATAAACATGTTTTTGTTTTTAAAATTTGACCCAACTTTAATAAATAAAAAATAACAAACATAAATTTAAAAATTCAAATTATTATCAAACGAAATTTTTTTTTTTAATTGTTTAAGCGGTAATATTAAACCAAATCGAGTCGAGTTAATAATAATAATAATAATAATAATCGAACGCAACACACCGACCCGATTTGGTTCGGTTTGGTTTAGTAGTATGTTGTCTATTAACACTCGACATTCCTCACTACAACAAATCAAAATTCATTTAATGTCTTTCTGTAATTGTAACTCAACCAATCAAACAACATGCAAACTTAAATTCCATCGTACTTATCCGAACAATAAATAAATAAATATATATATAATATATATACATATATATAACAACAAAACAGACAACAAAAAAAGTTGAAAATCCTCGTTTTATATATAAATCCTTGTTATATATATATATATACATATGTATATGTATATACATACATATAATCTTTATCCAAAACAAAACCAAACCAAACCAAAACTAATAAGTAGGGGGTGAACCAGAAAATTTTTAAGAAAAAAAAACCAATAGAAAGACATTTTCACAACGTAATGTTTATATTACCGAGCTTCCGAAAAACATAACCCATAAACTCGAAATTACAAAAACTAAATCGTTATATAACATTATCAAAAAAATTGCTAGAAGTTTGAGAATTCATACAGAAAAATCGAAGAAGATGGAGAATTGAAAGACACAATCGAGAATGATTTTGAAAGAAAACAACCAAATCGAGAAAACCCAAAAGAATTTAAGGGAAGACGGAGACGGGGACGGAGACGGGGACGGGGACGGGGACGGAGGAGGAGAAGGAACTTACTTAGCTGCAGAGATCTCGAGAGAGAGAGAGAGAGAGAGAGAGACTTGGGAGGCTTGGATGAGTGTGAGGAGCAAGGGAGAGCAATAGAGAGCTTTAAAGGGGTTTGGAAAGTATGGCAAATGCAACGCACCATAGAGGAAGAGGCACATTTAAAGTCCTACTCATAATTTATGGCTTTAAAAGGGAAGTTTTAAGCCTTTGATGCTTGAAATGAACAGATATGGTTTTGAATTTTTGTTTTTGTTTGTAACAAAAAATAAAAAATAAAATGAAAAAAATGAAAGGAGCATCGAACTGCCCTCCCCCATGCAGATACCTTCTATCATACTCTTTGTCATCTTCTTCTCCCATTTTCTCTTCAATTTCTCTTTCAACTTCTCCCACCTTTTCAATTTCTCGTCTCATCATTACCGTTCTAATTATCTTATTGCCAAATCCTTCATTCTCTAGCTTGGTAAGTTACGACTGACTAAGCGTTCTAATACGATACTTGAACTCGAAATTACGATTCGATGTGATTGGATTCTGTAGTTCCAGTCGACGGATTTGGTCCTGAGATCCCACATCGGTTGGGGAGAAGAAAGAAACACCCTTTATAAGGACGTGGAAACCTCTCCTTAGCATACGCGTTTTAAAAACTTTGAAGGGAAAATTCAAAAACGACAATATCTACCAGCAGTGGGCTTTGACCGTTATACTAAAACTTCAAACACCTACTATTTTTAATTTGATTATTCACATTGGTATATTAAATATTATACTAGATCCCAATGTTGTAAGCTTGGTATTTAATAAAAATATTCATCATCGGTAACCATCAATATGAATATGATTATGATTATGATTATTATATTGCTCGGGAGTGACTATAAATCATTAACAATAGATTACTATATATAATTTTTTTTCCTCATTTAAATACAAGAAAAAGTTCGTTTCACATTCTCGAGAATCTCCTATATATCGTTATGTTACCTTATTTGTCTCGAATATTTCGTGAGAGCGAAGATTATTCTCATAGATCAATGCAAATTCTTTCCGCATGTTTTGTAATCACTCACCTGTTTTGTACGAAATTTTTTAGGAATGCACCATATATAAGATTAATTGAAATCAAGTACAAAACTTTGAATTTAGGAGCCGAATGTAAGTCTTCCTTCATCGTAGATTCGATGTTAGTCCTTGTATTCTTCTATACGCTTGCGACATGGCCTAGTCACGCTACTTCTGTTGAACTGTTTCTTAGAGTAAAAATAATTCTTACCGATCAACCCGAGTCATGTTTTATTCTTACTCACGGGTTTCCTAAACAAAAATCACCTATCATAAGATTATTCCAAGTGAAGTACGTATAAGTTCAGAGTTTGTATGACCGAACAACCGAAAATGAATGTGCACTTTTTTGATATAGATAGTAATTACTAATTTTTTTAAAAAAAATTCGATTATGCTTCTATATCTTTAAGATCTCTCGTTTGAATATAATCTTGGAAATAAAGTCAAAGTCGAAGAGACTCGAAAGGAAAAAATGTACAATAGAAACAATGGTAAATGTCGTGCATGGACTTCTATCTCATAGTCAAAGTATTGTCCATTTGACTTTGAATACTCAAGTCTTCCACTAGTTCTTAAAGTGGTAAAGACTTTGCTCTAGAACTTGTCTTCTATTGAAATATTCGAGATGTGATTACTTGTCGATTCATACTTTTATTTCAAACAATCATAGTTAAAACGTGACGGGTGAATCTATTTATTTAGTAAGGAAGATTATCGAATAAAGTGAGTTGACTTCCGTTGAGAGTTTATTTACTTTCAATGAAGTTATAATGACGTATTTATAAGAGGGTTAATCCACGGTTTTTTGACGATATGAACTAGGTCAATTAATGCAACGTTGGGCTCGAGACATGCGTTACACATGCTTCCATAAAGGGGAAAGGCCACCCTGCCTGAATCACGCCCAAGTGATGATTTGGGCCGAACGTTCAATTTGACTTCAATCTCTGTCCCGAGTATTTTTCGAGTTGTGTTTTGGGTCCAACCTTCAAGCTTTACTATCATTGAGCCCATTCTACTTTAGTTTCATCCCTCGTTTTTTAACCCGCTTTTTGTTGTCTCAGAAGTCCAAATTACTTGTAACTTGATTTATTTGTTTTAAATCTTACGAACTCAAAATAATATGTCTTCAAGAACAGACAATGAATGAAGATGCACTTTTCCTGATATATAATTTTCCTAACGTGTTAGTTGTTTGATAATACTATTAATTCTCGACTTTTCAAGAATTTTTATCAATATTAGGAATTCTAATCAATATTTATACATATTTGAAAAAATACCATTTTTTTAATATCTTTCATCACTACTTAATACCATTAAATCACTTGCTAAACTTCTTTATCTGGACGATAAATCCACTATTGAAAAAAAAATGAAGGAGTAGGAAACAATTTTTTCCTTTTAGATAAATGGGGTCAGAGATAAGATTATATTCTCCGTCCCTATCTCCTTCCCTGCCTAATTCCCCACTACTTAATATAAATATATTTTCAACGCATACACATATACACACGCATGCTTTTTGACTATATTAAAAAAAAATTAATTAATGGTAATACTCTAAATGTAATATTTAGTAGATTTTTTTTAATTATTAAAAATTATGTTGTAATATTAAAATTTGAATTTTTAGAAATTATATTGGTAATATATATATGTTTATGAAATATATTGATTTGTTATATAATAAAGATTATATTGAAAAAAATGAAACTTTAAATTAATTATTTTCTTAACGAATAATAAACGGTAAAAAACTATGTGGGAGGAATTCTCTCAAAAATAAAAATAAAAAAAATAAATAATTTTATACCATTTATGGGTATTTCAATCGAAATACGGGAAGGAGGTGGTAGTCAAAAGATACGTCACTTCTGATGAATAAGTGGAAATATTACCTTGTTAATTTATGGCAATGTTATTTTTATGTATGGTCACAACGAGAAAGGATCCATATAAACCAATTATTCAAGCGTTTTCTTGACTTTTTGAGCTATAAAAATGATGAAATAGGTGGTCGGAATGGAGACAGGGAAAACTACCCTTCCCCGTTCCTACCCGCTACATAGACATCTCTAGTCTTGGTACAAAATTGATTTTGAATCCTATAATGGAATTGATAAAAATGGGAGCATCAATGGGTCGGCCTCCTATTTAAGATACCTTATTTGTTAACATTTGTCATCTTCTTCATTACTTTTTTTTTTTTTTTTCAATTTCTCTCTAAATTTCTCCTAAATTTCTCCTATCTTTTTATTTCTCCTTTAACTTTCATTTTTTATTTCTCT
>NC_036651.1:4106286-4112353 GCF_002806865.2 Cucurbita pepo subsp. pepo | reverse complement strand
TTTTTTTTTTTTTTTTTTTTTTTTTTTTTTTTTTTTTTTTTTTTTTTTTTTTTTTTTGTATATTCCAAATAATAATAATAATAATCATAATTGAATAAAAACAAAAGTAGTTTTGAAAACAGCAAAAACATTTATTTCATTATTATGTTAAAAATAATCATTTTTTTTTTAGAACTCACGAGATTCTTACCATATTGTTTTAGGTTTATTCCCTATAAATTATATATATATATATTCCATGTAAATTAAGTTAAAATCACCCTGTAAACTATTGAACAAATATGTTACTTCTATAATTAGAATTTACTTCCTAAAAAAGAAAAGGAAAAAAAACAGTAAAAATTATTTTACCAACCACAAACGATAAGGCTCTGAATCCAAGTTTGACTGTTTTGGATGGTTGTAGAAAATTTACAACAAGGCAAAAAAAATATCTTCATAAGCAAACAAAAATTCAGAGTTGAAGCGTTACGTTGTGTGAAAAGAAATGGGCCACTCCAACATGAATTAGGGGAGCCTTATCTTGAACAACAAGACACACAAATACAAATAACTAAGTTGACTAATATTTGTGCAATGCAACAGTTACACATGCAAAGTTTTTCTTTTCAAANAAAAAAAAAAAAAAAAAAAAAAAAAAAAAAAAAAAAAAAAAAAAAATTAAACAAAAGAATGTACTTTTTATAAGCATGTAATGAATTTTAATCTATCTGCTAAACTTTGGTTACAGACATATTAATATTTGATGACATGATGTCGTAACCATAAGTCGTACATCACCATATGGAATGCGTCATATTTGATCGGAGGTGAATTCCATTGGAAATGCTTTTGAACCTGATAAATGTGTGCAAACATAGTAAGTGCGTACGTGATTTTGAAGAGTCGAAAAAAGCTTATTTTAAGCGAATATGAACCGGGTTGGAAGGAAAGACCATAGTGTACCTGCACTAGATTTTTGTGGAGTTTAATGAACTCCATATCAGATATGTCCTTGAGAATTTGTTTCAATTGATATACATCGCGTTCCTTAACGATCACCGAAAATTTTTTCCAATCAATAATGTCGTTGAATGGAAGATCATAATAATCTGACAATATCACTGCAAGAAATCCATATGAAGAACTCAGTTAAGCCCCAAATAAAGGAGATTTTCACAAAATATTATAACAAAATGTTTAGAGATGAAAAAAGAGAGATTTAGTTCCTAATCAAAATTGATAAGGCCAGATAGATGCAAACATGTTAATCCATCTAATTAATCAAGATTAGTCTTGTTATTACTGATTAACTAGGCTGCCTTTTTTAGATATCTTTTATTGTTTTTCTGTTACGTGCCCACCTTTATTGGCTTCACACATGTATGGTCAGTAAATAAGTTCGAACAATTCATTGAATCTTCCCTGCTGCTCTTTTCATGTGAGCACAATCAGAGAATAGAATTAGAAAAACGTTTCCTCGTTTTCCTCCGTTCTTTTCTGCCCATTTCCTTCCTTTTCCAAGTAACGGAAATGGGGTTTGAAGGGAGTAGGTATGAAGTTAGCCAAGGGAAAAGAGTACTCAACCTTCAAGCATGTCACAGCATCTAACCATACTTAACAGTGATGTAAATTCCTCTTTCAAGGAATTTTGTCCAAAAAATTATGCACATATAATAAGTTCTTTGGACTAAAGATAAAGAAAATTAGTATAAGATCACCTTGGGATCTTAAGGAAGCCTTAAGAAGCACGGATACAACACGATATGGACACAATGACATGTTATTTTTTAAAAACATCTAGGAACAGAAATACGGCAAGAACATGTTTATTAAAATATATATCATTTTATACAAGAAAGAAATCAAAAGTTGATGAGTTTTATGTGTTTCTATACTTAAAAAAATGAGTTTGATGTACTTCGCTCTTTAGATTTATTCAAAATCAAGTGTTTGATATGTGTCAAACTACATTGACTTCTTACAACTAGTGTCTACGCATTAATTGTGCTAACAAGATCCCATACATGTCTCCAATAAGTGTTGGAGTGTCCAAGTGTCCAAGTATCCAAGTATCTAACACATGTTGGACATGGACATACTAACTTAGTGTCTGTGCTTCTTATAGCTGTCCACAGAACCTAACTTTAACCTTGATTCTCATTTGTCCGAATGCATTTTGTATTGACTCGCTATAACCAAACATTATAGGGATTGATGTTTGAAGGGAGCTCCCCATAATTGTTCACATAAATGGACAACATCTTCACAATCTAAGTACTCAATTCCTGAACTCTCTAACACAATTTTGACATGATTTTCCAATAATCTAAATGCAACCCTTTCCTGAATTCCTCCACAAAACACATCCAACAAAAAAGATTTTCCATAGTCCTTTCCAGTATCTCCTTCAGTCCCCTAATTTGAAGGTAATAAGAAAATTGAAACCCTTCACACCGCAAGACGGGATAACGGGATCAGAGTAAGTTCGCTTCGTTTACAAAATTATGCTTTCCTCTAAGGAATTTTATCCAAACTTCATCAAAGAAACACTACAATTGTAACTGTGGAGCGTGCCCAAATACACCCCGAGTAAAAACCAACTCACAACTAACCAGCTCTCCTAATTCCTGTGTAACTTAGTGATAGAATCTGTTTGCTTATTTCACATATAGGTACACAGCTTGAGTACACTACCACTCTTGTTCACCTAAGAGCCTCCCACCCCAAAAAGTACCCTAACTCTTATGATCCAACTTTTAAATACTCCCACACATTTCATTCCCATTGTTCGGAGTGCATCTTGTATTGACTCGCTATAACCTAATATTATAGTGCTTGATGTTTGAAGGTAGCTCTCCATAACTGTTCACATAAATGGACAACATTTTCACAATCTAAGTACTCAACTCCTGAACTCCCTAACACAGTTTCAACGTGATTTTCCAATGATCTAAATGCGACCCTTTCCCGAATTCCTTCATGAAACACATCCAACAAAAAAAGATTTTCCATAATCCTTTCCCGTATCTTCTTCAGTCCCTTAATTTGAAGGTAATAAGAAAAAAACCCTTCACACCGCCAGACAAGATCAGAGTAAGTTTGCTTCCTTCACAAAATTATGCTTTCCTTTAAGAAGTCTTATCCAAACTTCATCAAAAAACCCTATAATTATAACTGTGGAGCGTGCCCAGATACACCCAGAGTAAAAACCGCCTCAGAACTAAACTAGCTCTCCTAATTCCTATGTAACTTCGTGATAGAATCTATTTGTTTATTTCACATATAGATACACAGCTAAGAGAGTACTGGAATACACTACCACTCTTGTTCACCTAAGAGTCTCCCACCCCAAAAAGGTACCCTAACTCTTATGATCCAACTTTTAAATACTCCCACACATTTCATTCCCATCTGCCGAAGTGCATCTTGTATTGACTGGCTATAACCAAATATTATAGCGTTTGATGTTTGAAGGGAGATCCCCATAATTGTTCACATAAATGATCCAACTTTTAAATACTCCCACACATTTCATTCCCACCTGTCGAAGTGCATCTTGTATTGACTCGCTATAACCTAATATTATAGTGCTTGATGTTTGAAGGGAGCTCACCATAATTGTTCACATAAATGGACAACATTTTCACATACTAAGTACTCAATTCCTGAACTCCCTAACACAATTTCAACGTGATTTTCCAATGAACTAGATGCGACCCTTTCCTGAATTCCTCCGTGAAACACATCCAACAAAAAAGATTTTCCATAATCCTTTCCCGTATCTCCTTCTGTCCAACCCAATACTTTGATTGAGACCCCTCTCCGTAACTCTCTTCAATAGAAGACTGAAGGAAAACATTAAATCAATATTATGAAACAAATAGCTTCATAAAGAAGCAGAAAGTCAAATTGAGAACATAAGATGAATGACCCAGCCACTCTCTCATACACCACTCAGGCAGCATTTGCAAGTCTTCATTCTTTTTCCCTCTCATACATTCTCTGGCTTCACCTCTCACTCCCAAGAACCCTCTCCTCTCTCACATGCTATCCCAATTTCTCACCATTTCACTCAGCCAGCCAACCTCTGCCATCTATCTCCACTTGCCTGCGGAGATTTTTGTTTACAGAATCTCTCAATAAAAAGCATTAAAGAGAGCATAAAAAGGAAAAATGTTAATGGCAAAGGCAGTTCAAATTCTGGGATCTGGCAAAAGGATTTGCCCAGAACATGGGAGAGCATGATAGAACACAGGGTGGTGTTTGTGGAGAAACCTTTTTCTTTTATAAGAACATTGAAATGCAATACCTCCTCTGCTAAAAAGAAGATAGATGCCTACTGGTGATGGGAAATGTTATTAGTGCTTTAGATGCCCGTGGGTGAGGGAGGAGCACCTCAATCATGGAAAATAGAAAAACCAACACCAACCCCTTTCTGATGCAAAATGCTCTCACCTAAAATGGCCGATAAGGATGTTTGTAGTTATTGTTGGGAACATGAACATAGTAGACACTCACAATAAAACTCAAGAAAAAATTAAAGAAATTTGTTCTCTTACTCACACAATTTAGGAGAAACAAGAACATGTGTTTTCTTGTAAATGACTTCACTTTGCTCGACTTACTACAAACGAAAAATCTTACACGTGTAAACTAGTAGGAAAGTACATCAAAAGACATGAATATTAAATACCAATACATTAACATACATCAATGTACTTAGTAATTCATGTATCGAACTATTCACACATCTAACTATTCATGTATCCAACTATTCTTGTACTCGACATGTGTCTAGATTAAATCTTTTAGTTACGTCTTATTCTGGGAATTGATTTTCTTAAAACTGGGAAATTTTATACGTTCATTATACTTAGTTAAAGGTTATATTCTTATCCCAAAAAGAAAAATAAAAGAAAGAAGTGCATTCTGTGACTAAAACTTGAACTTCCATGAGCCTTCTATTTTGATCCTTTTGAATTAAATTGGAAACTTAAGATTACTATCCCTACATTTTAATAAAATGGATTTTTAAATCAAGAATATTTTGTGTTTTATAAGAAAAAATGTAATGAAAACCAGCTAAATAATTAAACGATTACCAACACCTTTAGCTAGAAAAAGGAAAAATAGACCCATAAAAATAAATAGAAAACAAACATTATATAGCTAAATAACCAAAAACAAAGTCAAGCTCTCACCTGGTACACATCCATAATGGATTGAGTCGGCTATTCGAGCACTGTTGACTTGCGAACCTCCCGGGCATATGCAGAATTTTGTCCTATAAAATCTTTTCTGGTACACTAGATGTCCAGTAGCTCTATTTATTCTGTTATTTGAAATGTCTAGTTCTGTATCATTCTCCCACACACGTGCTAGTATGACTCTAATTTTAGAGTTCCGATGGCCTGCCCAAAATCCAAGGGTTGTCCTGTTCAGAATATCATCTTCATCAGCAATGAACTGAAATTTATATTTAACAGCAATTCTTTCCAGAGGAAAAGATAATACAACTGTGAAATTAGATCAGTAAATGATCTGAATAGAGTATATTTTAATTTGATTGAATATCATCAAGAAATAAAACTTCATCCAAAATGATGTGATAAACATGGAAAATAGTCTAAAAGTCTTCTCAGGGCTTGTAAGAAACAAAAAGAAAAAGTTAAATTGAAGCTTAAGGTCGGTATATCAAAAAATACTGAAGCTGGTATAGCGTTCAAGAGATCAGGTTGGATTGCTCTTCCCTATTGTGCTAAACGCCATTCATCCCACAATAATTTTGGCCTACCCATGGTTGTGAATCCAAATTTTAAGAACTCGTTCTGAGGTCTCCCTAAAGGGGTAGATTGACTATCATGTGGCCTGCTCTCTCCAATGTAAATAGTAAACCTATTTTTAATAAAGAAACCCCTCAATAAAAGAACAAAATATACAAAATGGAGAAGACAGCCGTCTCCTCCCAGTAGAGATTATAAAGANAGGAAACTCTCATCAGTCCAGTAACAAACTCAACATGAAAGAGAAATTAAAAGACAAGATAAAAATAAATAATTAAAAGACAAGATAAAAATAAAAAGTA
>NC_036651.1:4034514-4106160 GCF_002806865.2 Cucurbita pepo subsp. pepo | reverse complement strand
AAAAAAAAAAAAAAAAAAAGGAAAAAGTTTTGTCCAATAAACTCTCTTAAAGCAAAAAGGAATTCGTTAGCTTTGGAAAAAATAAAAAGTAAAAGCAAAAAATCTCACAAATATACTAAAAGCTCTTCCAATTCTTCTCTAATAATAAGCTCCAAAGTACAGCACAGAAAGCATTCAACTGCAAAACCCTCTCTGAACCATGAAGCAAGGACAAAAAATGTAGAAGGAATTCTCTGGAGTACGAGAAGTACCAGTTCACACCAAACAATAGAAGAAGCTCTAACCACTCCTTAATTAGAAGAGCACGGCATTGAATCCCGCTGCATCTGGAATTCTTCAATATTCTTATCTAACCAGCACTAATTATGACAAATAACGGACCTGGGGTTTTTCCTTTGAATGAAACCCAGATATTAATCTTCCCATGATAAATGAGGAATCATAAGACAAACCACACATATTTAAGAAAATGTTAGGCCCCCAATACATAAGACATATGTTAGGAAAAATAGATTGGGTTCAGGCTTGCTCGTTTAGTGTTTGTGGGCCGTTCGTTAGTTTTTGGGCTTTTAATTGTTTGTTTTACTTGGATATTTCATTATGTTTCGGCTTATCGTGTTAGAGCCCATTTTATATCAGTATTTAGTCTGTTGTTTTGGGAAGGGGACTGAGGCAGACTTCTGTACAAGAAAGTTCTCTGTGGACATATTGACCCTCTCAAATTGATAGTGAAGTTAATTTCATCTGCACTCTACGAATTCTAGTATTTGTGAAAGCCTTTTTGCAAGGGAAACCTCACAGAAAACTTTCCAAATCTTAAAACACTATGTCTCAATTCTTATTCAAATCTTCCAATATAAGATACAGGAAATTTTTTGGCCAAGGTGTTGACAAGAAAATAACCAACCACTCTGGAATCCATCATCTGCTATAAGCTATCTTCAGGGGATAAAAATCTGACATTATGTTTACTATCCATTATTGTTAAAGAATAAAGAGCCTTCAAAAGTTTTCTTACGATGTACTCTAAGGCACACATCCCACCGAATCCTCATTTTTATCATATGCGCACCTTAAACCAAATAACTCTTAAAATGCCGTTCTTTCTTTCATAACAGAGCCTAAGGACTCCTGGAATTTCCAGTTAACAAACTATCCAGGAGCCAGACAAATCTCTTCCCCACCCTCCAATAAATACTCACATACACCTTATGCTATAAAGTACAAAGCACCCCCGCATCCCCTTGTCTAGGAATTCTCCCCAGCCATTTAGAGGAAAAAAAGCTTTTCATCCAAAAGTTCCTGACTGTAAGGCCCCCACTTTTAGAGTCAGTATGACCTTCTTCCAGTTAACAAGATGACTCCATCCATCCACATCTGAATATTTTTTTTCTTCCCAGATAAAACACTCCAAAACTTCTGAATCAACTCACCATGCTTTTCAAGAATAGGCATAATGATTAAAAAATAAAATAAAAGGGTATATGGGAAAGGAAAAATTGTTCTGGAGTTAGCCTGCCACCTTTAATCAAAGTGATTTCTTACATCTTTTTTTATTTTATTTATTATTTTTTTTTTTTGCTTCACCAGCAGTTTACCGTCNTCACCATGCTTTTCAAGAATAGGCATAATGATTAAAAAATAAAATAAAAGGGTATATGGGAAAGGAAAAATTGTTCTGGAGTTAGCCTGCCACCTTTAATCAAAGTGATTTCTTACATCTTTTTTTATTTTATTTATTATTTTTTTTTTTTGCTTCACCAGCAGTTTACCGTCAATAAGTTCCACAACTCAGCTTTTTTCTTGAATAACTACCTAGCAGGTAACCTAAATAACTATGTTTTTCAGGAATTATCACCTCGCAGATTATCCAAATAGTTCACCACCAGGTCTATCAGTTACGAGAAGAATCAATGGTAACAGAACTGGCTTAATCCAGGATTAATCTAAGTACATCCCTCCTCCAATGAAGTTAATACTCTATCCTGTCAATGAACATTCTAATTCATTATTATGTTCAACTAATATCACCCAACAATATATGAAATGAGAACTAGTTTCTCGAAGGTTGAAGAAATTATGCTTAGCTTCTACGTTCTAACCTGAAAAAATTAACTAATTATATGGGAGGACGTTTTATTTAGAGAGAGAGCATAAAATTCTATAAACAGCCGAATTTAAATTTGCGTAGGTTGCGGGGTTACTTTTCAGATCCTTTTGTAGGATTGGAATACCAAGGATCCAAGAAAAGGCAATGGTACACCCGGGTAGAGAAAAAATGCGTGGTTAATTATTGCATATTATCCCTTGTCATGAATAAATTGTTAAGCCCTATGTCCTCGAGCAAAATTATACAAAAGATAGTCATAATTTTTTCTTTCCATCCGACTTCTGATTCTAAAGGCAGTATAAACCAAAAATATAGAAACGAGATCCATGCATTGAGGATAAAGATCAAAGTTCAAACAAGTAGTAATAACTAAAGCCAGATTTAGGTTGTAATGCCCAACAAAATAGTGTTCTGTCACTATCCACTTCTTTGAAGGGAAGCAAATGGAGAGTATAACTGAAACGTATGAAATCTTTTACCTATTTTCTGTATCATTTCCTCCAGCTGGAAGAGCAAATGGCTGCAAGACTTGAGGAAGAGCAACGTCCTTGTGGGGAATGAATCCAACGTCATAGCTAGGAGAGCAAACAACTCGAATTGCGTTCTTTATAAGAAAAGGCAATCCTTCAGAAGCTCTCACACCAACATCATGACAAGTGACAAAAAAGTGATCCGCACCCAAGGTTCTGTTCCAGTAAGGATACTTGGACATCAAGCTTTCGACATAATTTTGGACAATTATCGTCATATTCTCGTAGGATGTGCCCTTCATTGTATCCATAAACACCATAATTTATAAGCCAAAGGGGAAATTAAAAAGTCCATTTCACAACTCACATTCCTCCAAACCCAATAGTTGTAGCAACACAAGTAAACAAGCAAGAAGCAACAAATCAACACTCGCCACTAGTAACCAAATTTCTGGTTGATAAGAACAGCCCAAAAAAGATGGGATGAGAATCATACCTTGCCTCGCATCTTATGGCATGAGATCGGAATGAAAAAGAGGTGTGCCTGATCCGGATCTTCAGTGCGGAAGCGACTCTCTCTAATATTCTGAAAGAAGTAACCCTCACTTGCATACTTGCCAGTGAGCTTCCTGGGAGTCTGGTAAAAAGTATTGGGATCGCCATCTGGGTATATATAAACCTTGAATTTCCTCTCCATCTCCGCGTAATTCAACCGAAAAACCTCAGGAGAGTGATACACATCCGAGATCTCATCATCTGCAGCATCCTCAATGCCTCCCAACTTAACGGGCAGCTTCGGAATGAAAATCCGAAATCCATAAGCATAAATCAGAGGGAAAACAAGAGGTGAACAATGCGAAATGGAGAGAATGGCGTACCTGAGAGGGAGAGGAGGAAGCGGACGAGTGAAGGGAAGTGAATGAGAGATAAGTGAGGGAGAGGAAGGTGAGAACGGCGAGAGTAAGGAGAGAGGCCCGGAGAGAGCAGAGACGAGAAGAAGAGGAGGTGAGTTGAAAGGGGTGCTTGATAGCTGACATTACTGGAGAAAGAGAGAAGCGCAGTGGAAGCGTGAGGCTGTGGAGGAGACCGGCGGCGAGAATGTGTGGCCGGCGGTAGCGGAGACGGCGGAGACGACGGAGAAGGCGGAGAAAGCGAATGGGGTTCCGATTCGGGTTTGGGTAGGGACGATTGGGGATGGCATTGATAATTGTTTTCTTATACATCTGAGTAAAGTTCATAAAAATCAAGCACATCAATATTACACATGTGATTCGTTAGATATTCCATTCTAATTTTATATCATTACCAGTTATTTTTTGCTCTTTTTTTTTATTATTATTTTTACAATTTTAAAATTGATAAATAAATATTCATTATCGACCCTGAGAGAATATTATTGACGTTTGTGGAGGAAATAAACGGTGGTTAATTAGGTTCAGTCAAGAACCCTCGAGCATAGGCAAGTTCAAGCAAGAACACACCAAACCTATATCGAAGTCGAGTAAAAATTCGATAATCTATTGAGTTAGACGAGCTTGGCTTGAGATAGAAGGTGTTAGAGGCTAAGAGGAATCAGAGCAATACGTTGCAGCGTTGACTCGAGAGAAAAAGGGTCAAAACGAGGGTTTAGGTTTGAAATTGAAGGTAAATTTCGTGTGGTACCCTGTTGCTTTTGATACTTCGATATCTTGATTCTATAGATTTGTTAGGAGTAGAACTACACTTATCAAAAAGAAACCACGAACAAATAATCATGGTAAAAAGGAAAAGTCGAGCTTAGAACATAGCGGAAGTTTCCGTAAAGGTTTTAAAATTCGTAAACAGCGTGAGGTTGAAGAAGCATGGGCACATGTGTGCATGTAAACGCATGGACACAGTTGTCGTACTATAAGTGAATTATGGGAGAAAAATAGTTAGCGACTCAAGTACGTAATAAATCGTAACGCCTGATACTCAAACATTGACTCGAGGTATTTTCTCTACCCGTTTTTACCCTGAAAAAATAGGGGCACCTTGCGTCCTTGAACCGATAACCATCTTTCGGCTAACTTAGCTTCCTCCATCCCTTGGGACCAACAAGGGGTAGTAGAGGAATATTCACCCGTTGTCTATAGACTACGCCTTTCAACCTGATCTTAGGCCCTGACTCACCCTTCGTGGACGAACCTTGCGGAGGAACGGTTAGGTTTTCGACGATGTCTATATGTGATATCTGGTTGGTTTTATCCAATTTTATTTTTACCCCGACATTTTATTTTTTGTTATTCAATATAAACATTTTATTAATACAATAAAAGTATTTAGTAAATATTTAAAAAAGAAAAAAGAAAAAGAAAAAGAAATTGATATTCTGAACAAATCAACTGTAGCCACGAAACANAAAAAAAAAAAAAAAAAAAAAAAAAAAAAAACTAGGGCTTTCATTTCACCTTCTTCTTCTTCTTCTTCTTCTTGTTCTTCACAAATTTCTCCCTTACTCACCCGAGATCTGGTTTCTCGCTCTCTCACTTGGAGATTTTCTGCGTTTCGTTTCTCTGTCCCTTTCCAGTTCTTGCAGTGGCGCTTCTCTCGTCGGTCTGTTCGATTTGCATTGGGTAAGTTTCTTTCTCACTCTGTATCTAGTTTCTGCATCTTTGCTTTTCATCAGTTTTTGAGAAATCATGTGAACGCATTTAGCGCTCCTCTCTTTGATCTGTTTTTATTATTTTTATCCTGCGAGTGTAAGTTTCTGTTCGTCTTTTTGCTTATGGTTCGATCATGGCGATGGCTGCCAGTGTATGTTTCTGTTCACCGAATGATTTTGATTTCCCCGTTGAAATTCGGTCTGAATTTGGAAGAATCCTGATTGAATATTACCGTCTCTCACTGTGCAAGTGTCCGTCATATTTCACCTTACCGATCGGTTCAGCTAGTTTAATGTAATATGAAATCTCGAACCAATTGGGCCAAGCAAAGGCTACTTGCCATGGGAGCCCATCCAACACTGTTGGGCCAAGCAGGCACCTCTGACTTTTAACCCATAGGCATCACCCCCTCATTTTTTTCTTCGTCTCAGCTGCAAATTTCTAAGGACTTCTACTCGGATCTCTGAGCTTCGACAGGTTATTTGACCCTTCTGCGCACACCTCCTGTATTTCCAGCGCCGATAATCCCCATTGAATCACGTTATTAATCTTTTTCTTATGTACTTTTTGTTCCTTCTTCGTTATCTGATTTTCTCCATGGATCTAAGCTTTCTCCTCCTCTTTGTTTTCACTTTTCGGGCTAGGTTTTATATGCCTCCAATGACATGTTTTAGATTTAGTCTGTAGCTTTCATTTTTTGTGATTCTCTCTACACCTTTGTGATAGGATAATTTTGGCAATTCTTTCGTGTGAAAGTGTATGTTCCATGACAAGGGGTTTTGATTTGTTTTGAATGTTGATACGTATAAGATTGGGTTCTAAGCTTTAATAGTTTGTCAAGATTGTTAAAAAAATTGGATTTTTTCTTACTCTGAAATTGATAATTCCGTTATATTTCTACAAACATATTTGGCGGCATTTATTCTGTAATTAGTAGAAATTTTTTATTTGAAGTAGTTGTGTATACACTTTCTTCCTTTATTTTCCTTTTGAAGTTATCAGTTATGTAATTTGTGGTCGATACTCTTGTTTATTGATTCTCTCTTCTCACTCTCTGTAATTACTGGAACAGTGTATATGTTTTTTAGGTTCTCCATTCTTACTAATTTTGTCTTCATTTCTTTGTGAATAATTTGTAGAACTCGTAACTGAAATGGCTGGGGGAGGAATGATCCGGCAGTTGCTGAGGAAATTTCCATCTCAATCTTCAGTAAGCATTTTAAGCTTGTTATTACTTGTCTTAAACAATAAGGATCGGCTTTGAAACCATGAGAATCAACATTAAATGACATATACTTCTTCCATTAAGCTTGGAGGTCAAATCCTCACACCCCACATTTGTTGTACTAAAAAAAAAAAAAAACAAAGGGATAAGCATTTTAACTAAGTTTGCTATTTTTCCAGCACTTAATAGATGTTAGAGAATTTATATAAATAGTTTTTATAATGCTTGACCTTGGGAACAGTCTTGGTGTCACCAGTATTTATGTCTAGGAGGTGAATTAGGCGTAATTATGAGAGAACCATTTCCATAGACTTTGATCAGTGACACCATTTTTAGCATGTTTAGATTAGCTGATAATTAGTTGTGGTTGTTGCTTACTTGTGCAGACCCCTCCACTGACCTCATCCCTTATTTCAAAGAATGAGGAAGCTGGCTTTGCTGGGATGAACTCCTTTAGAAGGCTTGCTCTCCTTGGAGCAGGCATTTCTGGGTTTTTCAGTTTCGCAACTATAGCATCTGCTGATGAGGCAGAACATGGCTTGGAGTGCCCAAACTATCCCTGGCCTCACCAGGGCATCTTGAGTTCATATGATCATGCTTCGTAAGATATGACGACTTTTCACTTTTTCCTTGCTTTATAAAACCGTCTGAATTTTTGAGCCCACATTTACTAAATCAGCAGTCTCACAATTGTTTCCTGAGTGTTTTACCCCTGCTATACACATTTTATTAATGAATTTCTTTCTTATTCAGTTCATCTAGATGGATTGTATTATAGGTACAGCAGTTATTATATCTTTCCCATGTTTGACATGAAGTTGACTTCTCATTCATGCTAGTCATTGATGATTGATCTATCTGGAAATAGATAGATGGCTCATGTCATAACAAATTGATGGCCTTCTTATGTCGTCTTGAAGTAGATGGGCTCATCCATGCCTGTCCTTGGTCATTAAACTATTTGGAAACTTTACATTACTGGACATCCCAGCCTTAGACTGTGCATATTTGATCATCATCATCATGTTACCCTTACCCTTATTGTTGTTTTTGCTTTTATCGTTATCATCATCTTCTTCCTTATAGTGAAATGGTAAAAAAAAAAAAAAAAAAATCAATTTGCATTTATCAAGAAGGAATTGTTATGACATAAAAAATGAAAAAGAAACAAAACTTGATGGAGAACTTCAAAGGTAGCCCTTATTTAAATAAGATTCCAACAACTAAGGAATGAATGTTGTTTCTTATCCAAAAAAAGAAAAAAAGAAAAGAAAAAAGAACAATCCTTCAGCAGGGAAGGATTACAAAAGGTTATTCTTACTGGAAAAGCCAATTACAAAGATTTGTCCCAAAGCAAGAGAGATTAATAATTCTTTCATTTGGTGTATATCATGAAGAAACTGTAATTGCCGACAGGGGAAAAAAACACCGAAGTGAGCCCCCAACTTGATTATGTCCCAAATTTCAAAGATTGGGAGGAGAAATTATAGAAAATTCTTCCAATTACATTCATTATTGATCCCAGACAATGTCTAAGAAGGTGGAGATAAAGAATTGTCTCTTGAAAGGATTACAAGAAGTTATCTCATTTGGTTCATATCAAGAAGTTGTAAATACAAAAGGAATTGGTAAGAAAACCTCTTTTGGGAGCC
Organism: Cucurbita pepo subsp. pepo; assembly: GCF_002806865.2. Classification (NCBI taxonomy): domain Eukaryota; kingdom Viridiplantae; phylum Streptophyta; class Magnoliopsida; order Cucurbitales; family Cucurbitaceae; genus Cucurbita; species Cucurbita pepo. The sequence goes on along the minus strand of NC_036651.1, from coordinate 4,098,079 downwards.
CATATTTTAATGAGATCCTAAAACTCTTCCTCATCTCTACACAAGTTAGCAATGGTTCTACGATTTCTTTCCATTTAAGCCTATCAAGGCAAAACTCAATATAAAAACAACCCTATCAAGGCAGTGTTGGCCAGAACAACATCCTCCCATAAGATATTTGCTTCCATATAAAAAGGTTCCAAAGGGCTAAAGAATTCCCTGGAAAACACCAGGTGAGACTGGAATTTTTCAATGTCTCCGCCAATATTTCATTGAGAAGGTGCATCAAACCGAGAACAGTGGTTCATATTTTCTTATCCAGCAACTTGTTGATGCTCTAAAGCTGATTTTGCTTGTGCAGGATTCGTCGTGGCCATCAGGTTTACCAACAAGTTTGTGCATCCTGTCATTCCATGTCTTTGATATCATACCGTGATTTGGTTGGTGTTGCATATACTGAAGAGGAGACAAAAGCAATGGCTGCTGAAATTGAGGTAGTTGATGGGCCCAATGATGAAGGTGAGATGTTCACTCGTCCAGGTAAACTCAGTGACCGGTTTCCTGAACCATATGCAAATGAACAAGCTGCTAGATTCGCTAATGGGGGAGCATACCCTCCGGATCTGAGCCTTATCACAAAAGTAATTCTTCTTTATCATTCTTATAATTTCATAAAGTAAGATTATATATATCCAATCATGGGTTTTGTTCCAACCTTTTTTTTCATTTGATGTATATTGTTTTCCCCTTTGGAGATACAAAAAGAAATCACATATATGTATTTAAATAGATTGTAAAGTATTTGAGAATAAACTTTGTCCTGAAGCTATTTTCCCTTTTTCCCTCTCAGGCTCGTCATAATGGTCAGAATTATGTATTTGCCCTTCTTACTGGTTATCGTGATCCACCTGCTGGCGTTTCGGTAAATTTTAAGCCACTGTACTTCTACTGAATTCCAAAGGATGTTCTACAGTATATCTTGCTAAAAAGAGTTGTTGTACATGTGCAATTGTATATTATGGGACTTGTGTGTGTAGAAAATTGTCGTTATTCTGCATTCCTGCTATGTTACATTATTTCATGTGAGCTTACTTTAGTGGGATTAGTTGAGGATGTCTTCTATTTCCTGTCAATTGTGGTATAATGTGTGGGCACAGTTCACATGGAGTAGATATCTGCTTGTTGCACCTCAATATCTGTAGGGTGAAATTAATGTAACAGTAATATTTGTTTGTTTTTAACATGGAAGATGTACATTTCATGTGGCTTCTGAAACAGCAAGCGGAATGTCAAATGTTGCTTATTTAATAGTAGAAAGTTGTAACTCTCCTCCGTGGTCAATTAGTTAGAACTTAGGTAGCCTATATTTTGAAGTACATTTCATTGTTTTCGAATCATCGGATGTCTTGCATATTTATTCTGGTTTTGTTTTGTTTGCTACTCCACTCCCCTGTTGGAGTCTGATGGAGTATCTTTTATTCGAGTTTGATTTGTTTTGCTTTTCAAATGAGTATTATAATTTTTAATGAATATGAAATAGCCTTTTATTCTTGTGATCTTCTTAGTGTTACTTATTAAGATAGGAATTGAGTTACAGTTATTCAAAACTTAGGATTGGACACAACTCAAATATTTCCAACCAATAAGCAATCATGGATTATTTTTTCCAGCTTCCGGTAACTCTTCTCAATCCTGAAAACCCTGTGAATGGTTTTGTAGATCCGAGAGGGTCTGCACTATAACCCTTATTTCCCTGGGGGAGCAATTGCGATGCCTAAGATGCTTAATGATGGAGCTGTTGAGTACGAAGATGGTACCCCGGCGACGGAAGCACAGGTTCGTCTGCTAAATATGTAAAGTTTGTAAGTTGTATAGAATACAAGGATAATGCACAAATCCGCCTGGGCTGACTGAGCATCATCTTTCTCGGAGTATTGATCTTGTGTACCTTGACTGATAAGTTCCATGTCCCTGTGTAATACAGATGGGTAAAGATGTTGTCTCGTTCTTGTCATGGGCTGCTGAACCAGAAATGGAAGAAAGGAAACTGGTAATTTGCATGCTAAATCAGATGTCTTGTTAACACATTTCTAGCTCTCCTTTTTGATGTTTTATGTGTGCTCTTGAATGCCAGATGGGATTCAAATGGATCTTCGTGCTATCTCTGGCTCTACTTCAGGCCGCATATTATCGCCGATTGAAGTGGTCAGTTTTGAAGTCCCGCAAGCTGGTTCTTGATGTGGTCAATTAGCTAGCTGACTGTGAGTTGCGTCTATTATTTTGCTTCTGGGAAGAAGAAATGAATTGGCAATAATTATCTGTTAGAATGTAATGTTTCTTACGAAGCAATTTCTTTTTTGAATCATAGTTGATTTGCAGTGAATGACCTGCAAGTGTCTGAGTTCCTCGTTTTTGATGGAAATAAACTTCATACGCCGAAATTCATTATTTTTGTGGTAATTTGTCACAACAGCTGAACTCTGATATTCATGTTGGATATATTTGTTTGTTGAAACTTTGTATCTGTAAGATTTATGTGATAAAACAAAGAATTGTAAGGGAGGCAGCCTTAGGGGCTGTAATGCCCCCGTCAAGGTGTCTATTTGGAGTCCAGCAATTAATGTTCTTTGAAATGCCTACATTTTTGGCGATGGAGATTACATGTTTTATCCCCTGTTCAGTAATGTTTTGTTCTTCTTGTTAGTGTCTTGAGGTTCAGCGAAAGCAGAATCAGGTGCATATATGTGTCTGTAGAAATTTTTCCCCGTTAACTTGATCTGAAAAGTTGTTTTCTCGTTTTAATATCATGTCATATCCACTAAATATTGTCCTTAGCTTAAAATATTGGAGAAAAAAAATCTTTAGTCGTGTCGATAAGACTTCACAACCTCAACTGTGTTGAGAAGATCTTCACAGAGGAACTTAAATCATTATGTTAATAACCTAAGTTTCTTTCGATTTTTTTCAACGAATCTATAAGAAACGCTTAAGTTTGATGTTAATAACTTAAGTTTCTTTCGATCTATTTTAACGAATTTGTAAGAAACTTGGGAAACGCCCAAGTTTGAGTTTGATGATGAATGTAACTATAGAATTCTACATGGAGGCAACTATTTGATGATTACTTTTCTTTGTAGGGAAGAGAATTTTGTCGATTAAACTTTGTAGGATGAGAATTTTGTGATTTGCCTCATCATCAATTAAAAAATTACTCCGACAGTATCTTTCAATTTATTATTTTTTCCTTATTCTTGTAATTTATTTAATTATAAATAAGATAACTTTTACATTTTTAGTGAAATTTTTTAAAATTCAACCATATTTTTTAAACACGTTTGAATGTTATAAGAACATTGTTGAAATATTTTTACACGCTTGAATGTTATAAGGACATTGTTGAAACATTTTTAAACACGTTTGAATGTTATAAGGACATTGTTGAAACATTTTTAAATAGTACCGAAGTATTTTTTTATTTTTAAATTTAGTCTTTAAATGTTTGGTTGGTGAAGCTTATAATTTATTAACGAAGACTATTTTCCATTGGTTCTTTTCTTTCCTTTGTTGCTCAACACTTAAATGTCCACATATTAAGGATTTTGTCGGCGACCATGTCTTTCTCTACTCAACAACCATATTTTTGCTAATCATTAATTTTCTTTTCAATATATGAAACTAATAATTGGGTTAATTTAAATTCTCTGCTTGTACTTTAATCTTAATTTTACTTGATTCGGTTTAGAATCAACGAGTGACACACAGTGAGAGCGAGCGTTTCGAGATGAATATTTCGAGTGACTTATTTTGAAATGAGTTTTTCAAGGACACTACTGGACGACATGGGTGTGCCGATATTGTGTCCTAGCCCGTGTGTTGGAGGTTGGATTATGCACCCGCTATTCGGAACGTATGCTGTAAATGGTTTAGGCATGAGCACGGGAGAGTCACATGCTCGAGAAAATTCAATGAATGGATGTTCAAGATGTCCCATTGAGATGACCGACACATGGGTCAGTTCCCGACGAATGTGTCTGAGTAAACCAAGATGACTGAACTGTTTCGAGACATGGGATGATACCACAATGCATGGGTCGTATTATTGGAAACCAAAATGACGATGAAATGCAACATTATTGTGCACAGACAATTGAATATGCACGTGTGTGGCCGAACAAACTTGAATTCTGCACAAGTGGTATTCGGTTGACAAAGACAAACTACGCATAAGATCCGATGAAACCATAAAACCTGCCCAAAATGCAAATGGAGCCGTGATCGCGTAAATTTTTTCTAAATAAATAAAGAAAATTTGAGAAAAACAAACATGTTATCTCAAATTTAATGAAAAATTATTATCATCGTTAAAGGAAAAATATGTGTTTTATATAGAAAATATTTGAGAGAAAACTTAATAACTCTTAAATCTAAAAACGAACCATTCCTCTTCTTCTTTAGCTTTGCCCACAACATATTTTATACTAGTTGAAAGAAAGTTTCGTTACTGTCTCGGGAAAGTGAGAGATCTCATTGTCCGAGATATGCTCTTCAGCAGGGTCAAACTTTTCACAAGATAACATTCCGACGTTCATATTAACCTACCTCAAACTCTTCACGTTATAAAGCAAAGTCCTCACATTCTCTTCTTTCTCTCTCTCTATTCAAACCTGACAATCAAAACCGACCCAACAAAATTTAAAAACATCTTTAAAGAAACCAATGTAACGCCATTCATTTCCAGATAACGACACCGTCTTTGATTACTCATTCAACGCAATTAGTATCCTTCATAACGATATCATAATTGTATTGGTGGCAATCAAACCAAAGTTGTTATTTTTAATTTGTGGGTTTTGAAGTTTGATCCATTAATATGTATGTAGAGCATATGGTAAGGTCATGAGGTGCTTGCATGCTCTCTAAAACGACAATTTGCAATGCTTACAAGAGCTTTCCCTCACTTCTATCACGTTTCTTCTCTATCCCTCTCTTTCTAACGCCTATGCAATGCATGCACAACCATTATCTCTNTTTGTGTTCGATGAAACCTAATCGACCACGAAGTTTCAAGATCGTGTATGTTAAATTTATGAAATCGTCAATTCTATAAGTTTATCATCAAATACTTAATCGTAATGTGTTTATATAAACGCTAGATCGAGGGATTTATGAGAAAGAAACACGAACTTCAAAAGCTTTGTGACGAAGATTGTAGTGTAGACCAACCCTTTTAACCAAATTGTAAAAATGCGAGTCAATAAGCTCCAATTGTTCAAAACCGAACCTTAAGCATCACCCAAGCCACCAGTAGTAGATAATGTCCATTTCAGCTCGTTACGTATCACTGTTAGTCTCACGGTTTTAAAACATGTCTGTTAGAGAGAAGTTTGTTTTGCCTCCCTCTCCAACGTGGGGATCTCACAATCCACACCTTGGAAGACCCGACGTTCTCGTTTGCATATTGCTTAGTGTCTGACTCTGATATCATTTGTAACAGCTCGAGACATCACTAGCAGATATCGTCCACTTTAACCTGTTATGAATCGTCATCAGCCTCATTGTATTAAGACGCGTCTACTAGGGAGAAGTTTTCACACACTAAGAAACGCTTAGTTCCCCTATCCAACTGATCGAATAATGGGATGTGACAATCATACATTGAGAAATAATGAACCGTAGAACATTTCTAAGATAAGTTATTAATCAGGCTGAATGTACAGAGCATTTATAAGAGAAGAATTATTAGTGTTTTTGGTTCTGTAAGATCAATGATTGAAAAATTTAGCGATACAAAGTGCGTTTTGTGAATGTTTCATTTCAATCACGAAACCAATGATTCAATACATGGAGATTAAAGGAGAAAGTGATAAAAAAAGAAAGCCAAAACATGTTGCTCTGAGAGAGAGAGGCAGTATTAGTACAGAGATGGTGAGTTAACTGAGAAGTAGGCCTTAAAAAGAGTGGCTCACTCTCCCACTCCTTCGCTTCTCTTTGCAGTGATGATCCAACTCTAAAATTGACACTTCATTCTTCATTTAATGCAATCCCAAACCCACCAGTTCTTGCACACATCAACCAACCCAAACCCACAAACCACACTGTGTCTAAAAAAAAAGGTGCACCCTAACCAACCCTATGCCCTGACATATTGTTCAGTAACCCTCACATTAAGTCCCTCTCATCCACATTCATCCTATCAAACAAAAACAAGCACACAAGCACACGTTTGTAACACAGACAATATCTACTAGCGATAGACGGGTATAGAGAGATCTCTATCCGGTTAGGTAGTGAAATGAACCAAATCATCCCAATTAGCTTCAACTCCATTATTATTATTATTATTATTATACCCACTCCCACCAGCATTGCTGCCTATATTTCTTGAACTGTTGCTTGTAATACTCATTTGATGATGATGATAAGAATCATTATTTCCAAAGGTCCATTCAGTAGTAGCAGTAGTTGTTGTACCTGTAGCGGCGGCGGTGGCGGTGGCGGTGGCGGTAGCGGGTGTTGAATCTTTTCTAGGATGATTATTATCGAAAAAAGCTTCCTGCTTTGGAGTCTCTAGACTCTGAAACGAAATGGGTTGCAAAAATTTTTGATTTTGATCATGATCTCCATATATCATACCCAACCTCTGTTGCTGTAATCTCCAATGGAGGTCTTGATTTAAATAGCTCAAAGACTCAATTGAAGAAGCAAGCTGCTGGGTGTTGTCGTTTAAATTGTAGAGCCCCATGGATGAGTAATTGGCGGCGGGAATTGTCGCCGGCGTTTGACCAAGAGAGAAGCAAGAACATGGAAACAACGATCCTCCTGATCCGATGGCACTAAAATCAATGGAGGGTGAGATTCCGGTGAGGAAATTGGAATTAGAGGAAGAAGATTTGAGCTTTTTGTTTTTCCGGCAGCCGCCACCGATGGGAATGTTTCTCAAGGCGCCACCTTTGGTCCAATATCGACGGCAGGTCTTGCAAAAGTGGCGGGGCTGAGTGAGATTGTAATTGTTGTAGTAGCAAAATTTGGTGTTGGTGGAATTACAGCGAGGGCATTTGAGAGGTGGTTGTGAGCGCTGAGAATCAGGGTCGTTTTGGGTAATTGGTTGCTGCTGCAATGGGGCCTTCATATTGGTGTCTTCAATGGCGGAAAGCTGCAAAACAGAGAAAGAGAAGCAAAAGGGAGAGAGGAAAAGACTAAAAACCTTTGTCCCTTTTCCACAACCAAATATATACTCAATTCAATGTCTTCATGCAGGCAGGGGCATTATGAATAGATGCTTGTGATTTTCATCAAATACACCTTTCATATATATATATATATATATATATGTTTGTATGTATATATATCGACTTTCGAGAACGTAATAAGTGGTGACGTATATTCAAATTGACTAAACTACTTACCTTAATTTAACGTCGGAAGTTAGAAAGAAATTATAAAAAAAATCTCGAGATTTAATGTGTCTAGTTCTTGTATATACTTAGTACAACTAGTCATATCCCCTTATAGTATATTTTGGGGCATTTTTGTCGAGGCGGGTATAGACGATTTTGATGGATGGTTATACACCCTTGTATTGACTTGATGTGAAATAGTAAAGGCCTATCTAAGATGAAAGTAAGAAAAAGGGGTTTGAAACGGGTATGCAACCATAGCCAACATGCTTTGGACAAGTATGACCGTAACATCCCTATCATCCGACTCGAATAAGCAAGATTGGGATATCTGTCATGCCACCATAAACAACGTGCTTTGGAATTTTTGGTAATTCTTTTAATCTTTAAATGGAAAGTTCAAGATTTTATTAGATATAAAATTAAAATTTATTAAGTACTGGTTGGACACAAAAATAAAATTTTTTATCCTGTGTTAAACAATTCCGAAATTCAAATACCAAAAATGAACAAGGTTTAAATTTTCGAGACTGAACTATATTACAAGTTTAAGATATAAAATTTTCTGTGAGATCCCACTTCGATTGGAGAGAGGAATGAGTGCCATTGAAGAAGCTGTGCCCTCGAGGTGAATTGTGAGATCGGTTGTAGGGGAAACTAAACATTAGGGTATAGAAACCCCTCTCTCTAACCGACGCTCTTAAAAGACCTTGAAGGATAGCTCGAAAGAAAAATCTAAAGAGAACAATATTTGGAGAGATTTTGTTTGATCACGTAGCCAGCCGTTGCGTAGACGATAAACAGACACAAGAGTGTATGAAAACGCGGTAGAAATAAGAATACATTGGGGGTGGGTAAGCATTAATAGCAGTGTTAAGATAGCCCCATGCATGGCAATTGGCATATATGTAAGCCTATATGATCTGTATTCATTGGCAGAAGTTAGAAGACTTATGTGTGCTCAGTGTGGGAGCTGATCAGTAATAACTCAGAGCAGGAACACAGAAGTCTGCCATACTGCCTGCAAAAAAGACCTTTCCTTTGTCTCTTTTTTGTTGCCTCTGGTCCCTTTTGACACTATAATCCTCGAATCCGTTAACAATTTGTGTGAGATGCCATATCGATAAGGGTGTAGAAACATTTCTTTAATAAATGCGTTTTAAAATTGTGAGACTAACGATGATATGTAATGGGTCAAAGCGGACAATATTTGCTAGCAGTGAGCTTGAGTTGTTACAAATGGTATTAGAGTTTGACACTGGATGGTGTGCTAGCGAGGACGCTAGACTCCTAAGGGGGTAGATTGTGAGATCGCACATCGATTATCCTTATAAGGATGTGGAAACCTTTCTCTAATAGATGCGTTTTAAAACTGTGAGACTGAGGAGATACGTAACGGACCAAAAAGTAGTCAGTATCTACTAACGGTGGACTTGGGCTGTTACAATTTGTAACGCTCCATGCCCACGATTGAAAATTCAGATTCAGCCACTATGTGCAATGACACTCTCCTTGCATTACTTACTTGTCGCTTCTAAGAGATAAGAGTTTATCCTCACAAGATAATACGGATTCTTTCAGCATGTTTTGTTCTCACTCGTATGATTTGGTCTCGTTTCAATGATGTGACACATTCCAACCTAATATAGATTCAGAATCTTGTTGATATAGGTAGTAACTTTTTCTTCTTTCAAGTCTTTCTTAGCCATCATATTCTCAATTACGTGACACATCTCTATCGAACCCAGATTCTGAATCCTGGGCATAGATTATTACAAAATATCTAACAATTCTGTATCCTAAAAAATACGAGAGAAAAACTATCAAAATACTTCAAATTTATATCTGTATACAAATTTTAGAATCCACGTCCGATACAGATACCGAGTAACGATAATGGATTGCGTTTTAAAGCTCTTTTACTTGTGGAGGAAGGATTGAGGAGATGGATATGTTTACTAGGAAGTAACGTTTTGCTCAAAAACTGGAAAGATACCTTTCATGCAATTACCTTTAACGGTTGCTGTTTTTTTGTTTTGTTTTGCTTTTGTTGTGTTGTGTTGTGTTGGCTTGTTTTGTTCTTCATTACTCATTGTTGTCTGTCTTCACATTACTTAACACATCATTTATAGATATTAAAGTTGAATGAAAACAAGAAATAATGTAAAGGTAAGTATGAAAAGAATGGGATGGGGGTGGTGGAGAAACGTGGAATGGCGTAAGAATGCAGCCACTGTTGCTAAGAACAGCTAGGTAAGTGTGTGGGATTTGTTGGATGAAATAGAGATATATGAAGAGAAACATGTGATAGAGGTGTGTGCATTCTCGTGAGAGTTGTTCTTAACTTCTTACCTCACGAGTTTTTCATCCTTTCCCCCACCTCCCACGCTTCTCACCCGTTTTTCATACTATGAACTTTAACGATATGTGCCGAAGTTTCGGATTCAAATTCGGAATATAGATTCGATGCCTAATGATGGCTTCGATGTTCCTTTGTATCTACTATGACATGACACGTTACGTACTTCTCGTTTGTGAGAGTGGAAACTATTCCTACAAACTAACACAAATCCTTTTTGCATATTTAGTTACTACTTATAAGCTTGTTACGAAAATTCTCTCGAGATCATCCAACTTAGAATTGTTATAAGGATAATCGACTTAATTTTGAAGTTTCTATAATTGAGCCAACAAGTAAGAAGGTGCACCGTATTGGTATTTGAACCACCGAATAAGTTTGTTGGTATAAATAATTCCTTATAAGGGGTAGAAATCTCTCTCTAGTAGATGTGTTTTAAAATTATGAGGCTTATAGGGATACGTAATAGGCCAAAGCGAACAATATCTGTTAGCGGCGAGCTTGAGCTGTTACAAATGATATCAAAGCCAAAAACCTGGCAATGTGCTAGTGAGGACGCTGGCCTCAAGGGGGGTGAATTGTGAGGTCTCACGTCGATTGGAGAGGAGAACGAAACATTCCTTATAAGAGTGTGGAAACCTCTACCCACATACGTGTTTTAAAACCTCGAGGGAAAGCTGAAATACCCACTCGTTTTAAAACCTTGAGGGGAAGCCTCGAAAGCCCAAATCGGACAATATTTGCTAGGCGCGATCATATAAGTAATAATTTTAAATTCTTTTAAACTTTTTTTTAGTTAGTCTATTCTCATAATCACTTTCTTTCTAATATGATTCTGATTCATTTATGTACATTTTCTTTACTCGAATATATGTAGCAAGGGGAGTTATCGATATGGTAGCAAGAGTGAATCGTCACTCTGAGAGATCACGAGAAGAAACCTAGTCCAAAGGTTGTAGTGAAACACTGAAAATAAATCGAATAGGGTTCTAAACAAAAAAAGAGGTCACATCCAATGATATTGGACACCTTCTATATTGACATGATACCGGATCGATATAGGAAAAGAATACAAGAGACAAATAGACTATAAACTTTACCCGTAATTTTTATGTTTGAGAATAAAATATACGGAAATAGAATATCGATAAATTACTTAAAAAAGTCATATTACTATATTTGATGCCGATGCTATTAGAATTCCATATAAATAAAATCATATTTTTATTTGATTTCCACCCTTACTTCTAATAATTATTAGTTTTTTGTATTAACGTAGATGAATGACTATGACTCTTTAGATTCTATCGGCAATCGCTTTATGTTATCTATAGTCTGTTAATGATGTTTATATCTAGATCTTGTTGCAGCAGAAGCGAAAACAATATCGATTGCACTCATACATTTACGAACAAAAATAAATAGAACAGTACAAAACTATAACCAAAAGTGTTTACAAGCGTATCTCTTAAATCAATAATTTCCGAAGAAAATCAAGTCAATCAAATTATATAGAACAGTACAAAACACCATTTTAAGCATTTTTTTTTTATTTCTTTACATAACGATAAAAGAGAACATTACAATAACTGTTAGTAACGTAAATACTATTATTCTGGTTTTGGTAGTTTCAAAAGTGACACACCTGATCCTGAAGATTGCGTAGTGTAAGCCGAACAGTTACTACACGAACACTTACTTCTATCCACGGACGTTCCCGTCGATGTATACGAGAACTTACACAAAGTCATTGGCGGTGCAAAGTACATCGGCACGGGCAACTTGGAGGGCAATGCAGGCAATGGAGCTTCAAAGTTTAGAACATTAATCACCTGTCTTATGGAGGGCCGGAACTTGAAGTCAGGATGGCAACACCATAATCCCACAACTATCAAAGCCTCCATTTGCTGCTCATCAAACTCCATTCCCAGCCTCTTGTCTACAGTTTCCAAGCCTTGTCCTCTGCCATACATCTCCCACACCCACTCTACAAGCCTCACCTGATCCGGTCCCGCCCTCGACTCCACGGGCCGCCGCCCACACGCAATCTCAAGAGCCACCACACCAAAGCTATAAACATCTGATTCCTTACTAGCCTTACCATCCGTCACACATTCAGGTGCAAGATATCCCATTGTCCCAGCCAGAACCGTTGTCTGTGAGCCAAGCTCATGGTCGACAAACCTCGCAAGGCCGAAATCGCCGAGCTTGGCATTGAAACTCGAGTCCAACATTACATTGCTCGACTTGATATCTCTATGCACCACACATTGTTCCCATTCTTCATGAAGATAAAGCAGAGCAGAAGCCAATCCTAATGCAATTTTGTTCCTAATTGACCAACTTAGCATGGTTTTACCTCTAAAGAGATGAGTATCCAAGCTACCATTAGGCATGAACTCATAAACCAATAGAAACTCACCTTTTTCATGACACCAACCAAATAATTGAACAAGATTCCTATGTCTCAAACGACTAATGATCTTCACTTCAGAAATATACTCTTTTTTCCCCTGTTTTGAGCCTCTTGATACCCTCTTCACCGCTATTTCTATATTGGATTCTGTCAACAAACCCTTGTAGACACCTCCAAACCCTCCTTCTCCAAGCTTGCCGGCCTCATCAAAATTCTTTGTCGCTTGAGTTAATTCCCTATAAGTGAACCTTTTTGGGCCTGTTCCTCGCTCAAACTCATCATTTATAGAATCATCCATGTCTTCCATTTGCCCACTTGAGTGTTTGCTCCACCAAACAGCCCCCAACAAGCTCAACCCACATATCAAAAAGCCAAGCCCGACACCTAGGCCAATTGCCAAGCCAACGTTCTTGTTCTTGTTCTTATCATCGTCCAATGTGGAGTTGAATGACCAAGAAATCATGTTATGAATTTGGAACCATTTACCTGTGGCAGCGGAGAAACCAATTCTGACCCTTTCAGGCAACAAGGTTTTCAAGTCAATAAAAGTTGAGATGCTGAAATTTCCTGTAAAAATTGGATCTTTAATGTAAGTTAGAAACACAGACAGGTTTTTAGTGGCGGAATTGTAAGTTATCCATGCATTGGCTGTTCTGTTGTCTTTCATGCTTGTGTTCCACACGAGATGAGTAGCAGATTGAATGGAATTGATATTGATTCCTATATGATTGTCACTTGGGTCCCAATTATCCTGTTTGCTGTCAAATTCAACGCCAAAAACTTGATTTTTAGAGGGATCGAAAGCAGAAGACGAGCTGAATAATCCAAGAAATCCCCCTGTTGAGTTAGTGGGTATTGTGGCCTCGTAAGGGACGATGAAGAAGGCGATTCCATCGCCAAATAAAGATTCATTAAGTGTGTTGATTCTGAAGGAGAAATGGGTGGTGAAATCTGTAACCTGTCATGCAGGGGGATTTGTGTTTGTGATTAAGCTAGACCCAACTTCAAATATAACGTTATGAACGAGAAACCGAAGTAAAATTGAAAGTCCGATCTTCATTAATGTTCACAACGGATAGCATTCTGGTATCAGATCGTTAGTTGAGAAATTTGAAGATACTTATAACATAGTCTTGATATTGGACGATCGAGAACAGTTTGTCAACTACAATTCTCAGTTTAGGACAATGATTGAGAATCTATATACTCAATTCAGGACCACATTGAAATTAGAAGGCTACTTGTTGGTGACAGAATCTGGGTAGTGATAATGAATACGTTCTTGATTTTATTGTTGAGAGGAAAAATATTGATAATTTGCGGTACCCAACGAAACACAACAGCTATAAAGACCAGAAATTAAAACTTTTGAGATGATATATCTGTGGAAGGTGATCCTAATTCATCGGTTTCGATCTTTGTTTCTCATTTTTAATCCTAATTCATCCCAATTCGGACTTTCAACTCTCTGTTTCTCATTTTAAAGATGATATCAGAGCAGGAGAAGCGAAAGAGAAGAAGAAAAAAAAACAGAGATCGGAACAAAAGACTACTGATGCTGTCCTATTTAAACGTTGTGAACACTAATGAAAATGGAACTTTCAATCCCACCTATGTTTCTTATTCTCAACTTATAGTTATATGTTATTGATCCTACATCACCTGTCCTGTGGAGGCATCCCATAGACGCACCGGCTGTGTATAGGAAGCTCGACCGGAGCTCTCAGTAAGCGGGCCATCGGCTTGGTTCTTCGTGAGTTGAATAACGCCATTGCTGATGAAGCTATCGCCTTCAAAGAACAAGTTGGGATTGTTTTGTTGGAAGTTGGGGAAGGTAAAGGAAAGTGAATCAACTTTGAAGAGAAGAATTGCAGTAAAGATCAAGAATTGCAGAGCTCCAAGAAAGAAGGAGGTTGAGTAGAAGAAGATGGCCATGATTCACAGAGAGCAAAAGACAGGATTTTGGGGCAGTGGGTTAACCAAAATGGTGCCTTTGGAATCGACCCATTGTTCAAATATAAAACTTCCGAAGATTACACGTGGAGTCAAGGTCGAGAGAACAATATCATATTAATCACAAGCTTCAGTATAGTGGACAATATCATATCATTATGGACCTTCGTGGCTAACAATAGGTACGAAAAATGTGACATTTTCTTAAATGTTTTTAAGTATTTTGTTTTTTATAATATGTTGTCTTGTCGTTGGATTTAACTAAAAGGAATGAGCAAATAAATAAATAAATAAATAAAAATACTAATTAGTTTGTTTTGTGTTAAATATATGTGGGATTTTAATATGGCCGGCCAAAGAGCTCTTTCCATTTGTATGCATATTCAAGAATATATAGATGGCTTTGTTAATTTTTTTTTAATATATAGTTTTAGCTTTATTTAAATTAATATTTCTTCTTATATTCAATTTAATTTTGCAAAATATCTAATGTTATAAGATTAATTCATATTATACCGATATTAATTATATATAAAAAGTATAGTAGGCGTGAATACTGAAAGAAAATATAATTTCATCTCGGGTTTTGTTTAAATAATTAAAAGAAAAAAATTCTATTTTTTCTCTATTTCTAATTTAGACAGGATTCTACACCGAGACAGATAATGTCACATCTAAACCAAAAATCTATCGTTCAAGACTAGAAGAATTTAAAAACTAAAAAGTATTTTTTGAATCAATTGACTCTTCAACTAAATGAATATATATATATATATATATATATATACATTTCCCAAACCTAAAACACTTCCACGTGTATACCTCTTTTGAATTAAATCAGAGTTTATGAATGTCTGCTTTGAAAGTTTCAATCCATTGTGTTAAGACATAAGGCATAGTCTTGTTAATAATCAAGAATATGTGTCCAATAATTATTCAAATAGATTCTATGATGTGGCGTCTCAACTCAAGATATTGGACGTTAGCTAAGATACAAAGTTCATTAGAATTACGACACCAAAAATAGGTGAACCATCTCTGGACTCGTAGTGAGTTTGTGAGGGTTAGAGTCCCTTTTCAAGAGTGGGTTTGTGATAGTCAGAGTTAAAAGCCTTCCTAAAAGTAGATAACCGTAGAATTAGGTCCCAACTTAGTAGAGCTCAAAGAAAAGTATGTAGTAACCTTTTAGGAATTGGATGCAACGAAAACTACAAGTAAAAGGTTGTGTTAACCCATTAGGAATTTGATGCAATGAAAACCTATGAGTAGCTCGTCCAATTTTACATTCTTTTCATGTGTTCCATGACTGTCGGTTCAGAAAGGAGAGTGTTCAAGAGCTACGCGATCACACAATGGGTCGTTTTGAGGCCAATTTAGTCTATTTATTTTGAAGTCTTTTATATTTTGTTCAAAATTGTATCCCGAACCTATTTCTATTTATAGTAAACTCGAATAACACCGACGGTAGGATCGTGTGGTGTGGTGAAAAGATAGAACATAGAAGATAGAAGGGATGGATGAGGATAGTCATTGAGTAGAAGCCACACAAGTTAAGAGTATTAGGGGCAATACCAATGAGATAAGCCCTTGTAGGTGGCAGTGTTTGTCACATGACCCCAAATACATTAAATGCCATTCATCCCATTGCTTTTGGAGTGCTTTCTTCCTTGGATTCCTTTTTATTAACGCACATGTATTCTTATCTACTCTCCCACTTGTGCTATATAACAAGCAGAGCATAGGAAAGGTATGAGAAGAAACATATCAAGTCATAGATGGGGAGGAAGAGGGCTGGTTTGGTGCTGGCAATGGTAGCCATGATGCTTATAATGGTATCAGTGAGTGGCATTGAAGATGAACTCATTCAACTTCCTTCAGAATTGGAACAAAATGAAGGTGCAGGAGGAAGGTGTCCCTCCGGCTCTTGCAGCTCGCATGCTGATTGTGGCTCCTGCAGATGCAAAGTAGTCTCCACTACACCCTTTCTCTATGCTAAATGTGTTTGAATATCATATCTATTCTTAGTTTTCCTTCTCTATGTTCTAAGGAATAACAACCTTATTTCACTCACTTTCTTATGCATCATATCATAAACTAAGATATAACGGAAACAATGATATACTTTCCGTCCTTGAACTTATGCGATAGTGTGAGATATCTCACACTGGTTGGGGAAGAGAACGAAACATTCTTTATAAACAATACTGAATCCACAAAGCTATCTGCATCGGTAACACTTTACAACATTAAATCCTAAGCATAAAGGTCATCATTCAAGCACTAAATACGGGTTAAGAGGATCATACTCATTCGTGCTTTATAGGTGAGTCCAGATGTAACGGTCCAAGCCCACTGCTATCAGATATTGTTCTCTTTGGGCTTTCCCTTTTGAATTTTCTCTCGTTGCAAGATCTCACATTGATTGGAGAGGAAACGAAATAGTTCTTATAAGGGTGTGGAAACTTTTCCTTAATAGACGCATTTTAAAACTTTGAAGGGAAGCTCGAGAGGAAAAGCTCAAAGAGGAAAATTGGCTTCTTTTTCATCACAGTTGGGCTCACCCGCACAATACGAACAGATATATCAACTAGTTCTTCAGGAACCTCAACTTCATCTAGCAGAAGGAGCATTGCATTCTTCTATTTCCTTACAGCCCTACTACTATAGAAATTTAAATTGATGCAATTCTATTTGTATTGAATTAGTCTATGGCTATCATTTATCATGTATAGGGTTTAATCTAGATATCAGTTTCAGATCAATCTGCTAACCAGCCCCTTAGTTAGACGGTCTCTAAACACTTCTTTACATAAATATTCGGATGAACGCGTGAAGGCACGCATGGTGGTGCATGAGGTTAGTTTTCGGCCTGTTCGACTGTTTTTCGTTCCGATTTCGATACTAACTTTATTATGCCTTGAATTAGGACCTATCAAAGAATTTTCATAAATTTTAGAGTCTTTAACACGCAAAAAGCTAGTTTGGAAAGACACACATCATCCAAGTAAGTAACTACACGAATTTTAGGAAGTAATACTTGTAGTGATCGTTTGGTAACTCATCATGCTAGTAAAACCAAACCTTAGGCGATTAGATTCAATATGGCCTGAGCCTAGGACGATTGGATAGACAAATAGTCACACTTGGTATTGGCATGATTAAATTACTCCTCGCATGATGCAATTGATTGTTTACTACTGCTTCTACATAATCGTGTTGATATGAAGGACGAAAATTTGTGTATCTTCGCTCCGAGTGTTTGATGGATGTTATCATCCCTTTGAACATGTGTAACTATATGCATGATTGCTTGTACATAGACTCCAAGTAATTGAAGGTGTGATTCTCCATATAGAGAATAAGTAGAATAAGTAGTAGAAACAGTTTAAGACTAGAGTGAAAGTGTTTGTTTGGCTAGACTATAGCCTAGGATGGAACGCCTCTAATAGACCGAGCACATTAGAATTTTGAGAGACGATCAGAGAATGTGGTCCTTATGTGCCTGACCGATCTAGACTAGAAGAGTCGGAACTAAGGAACTTGGAGACATAAATCCATGTCAAGACAATCAAACTACCCTAAAGATCTAGAAGACTGCCACAACAACCCTAGAAAAAGTTAAGATAACTTCCTAGGTTGATAACAGTCAATACAGTGTCTGCGGAGCTTCCACATCCCTAAACAGTGGATTTGCTCTGTGGGTGGCTGATGATCATGCAGGTAGTCAGCAGAGTTGGCAAGTATAGGGGGTAGTGCCCTTGACCTTAAGCGACTACATGGCATGTAGGATGAGTATGTCAGCTACCTCTCATGAACAAGTAGATTGCTTTCTAGTATATTTATATACTCATCCGCTTCTGCATTCTCTTTTCCAATGTTTGTAAGCTGTCAGTAGAGGTGGAGGAGTGTTCTAAAACTGTGCGGTCACATGGGGAGACATTGTTGAATACAAACCAAAACGAGAAATAGAGAAACCCCCCAAAGACAGAGAGACAAAGAGAGGATAATGGCAGCCGTCGTCGAAGTTATAAGAATAGCTAAGGGCGTCTGAGTGGAAGGTAAAAGGGTTGGAGGCGAAAACTCGGCCGCAACCCTTCAGCCACCTTTTCAGATAACAAAAACTAGAAAACAAAACATTGCCCTGATCAAATCTAGGACGGTAAAATAAGATGAAACGTAACTATCCTAACACCGGTTTCATAATCTTCACGCATCGTCTCCCTCATTCGTATAGGGGTGCCTTGCCTTTACCTGAAATATAAGAGTAACACATATCTTGAGTAATTTAAGAAATATTCAGTAAACCCAACTATTAGGTTGTGAAATGCAAACACATGTAACATGATAAGACCTATCATTTAAAACATCATTTTTTATTCTCTTATGTGGTTTTCTAGTCCGAGCTAAGTTGGAGGTGTAATAATTCTCTACACACGACCTACACGTGCGAACGTGGGCTTACCAATCGGGTTCACACACCCCTGAGCCTGTTGGTCAAGCTAGCACTCATTGATGGGTTGTTGTCGGACACCCTAAGAGAATAGCGACCTTCATAGCATCATGGTAAACATGATGGTCATTTTAGTTTATAGTGTACGAGTCTGTACACATCATAATGAGAAAGTATTCCAATACATGTGAATAATTTGGGTCAAGAGTCATCAACATTAAACAATTAAATTGATTAAACAAGTATACATTAACTTTAAATTTAGAAAAAAAAAAGAAAAAAAAAAACCCTCCTCAGTCCTCACTTAAAAATTAAACCCTAAACCCTAAATTCTAAACTAGAAGATAACTCATTCATAATAACAAATGTAGAAATTCTAGTTGTTTGAGTAAAGATTCTACACGAGTGTAGATAAAGTGATACCCAAAGCCACCTACGCCAGGTAGGTAGCCCCGTAGCCCCGTAGCTGGCAAGCATATGGAGTTGTTCCTCCAAACTTATAGCCATACTATGGTTCTGTGGGAAGGTATGCCAGTTCACAAATGATGTTCAACCAACAAATATCATATCATATTATCCTAATAGATTCTATAAGGTAGTGTCTCAATCTAAGATATTGATCATCAAGTACTGTATATATATGATAGCTAATTAAATCAAAAGAACATTAAATTTAGTTCACCCCTCTTGAGATATGATTCAAAGTATTCTGAAGATATGATTGAAAGTAGTTGAGATATGATTCAAATATTCAAACTACCAAGATTTTAGGAGATTGGTAGTAGATTTGAATTTTTCTAGATTTCGATGATTTACTATTTCTGGTCCAGTGTATAAGCTATAAATACTGGAATTGTGTAACCTTTGAGTATTAAGTCAGTAGACATTAATAAAGCACTGCAGCTTCTATCTATTCTCATCTATTCCTGTCTATTCCTATATCCTTTTTTCCAACAATTTTGGTATCAAAGCCAAGTTCGTTCCACAAGAGGGCGAGTGATTATTTTCTTTCACAAAACAAAAATGGCAGTAGCTGGTTTTTCTTCCTCTGCACCGTTGTTACCAATCTTTAATGGTGAGAAATATGAGTGGTGGAGCATCAAGATGAAGACCTTGCTCAGATCGCTGGAGCTATGGGACTTGGTGGAGCACGAGTTTGTTGATGTATTAGAACCCACAATAGAAGAAAAGGAGAGACTAAGAGAAACCAAGAAAAACGATGCCAAGGCTCTATTCATTATTCAGCAAGCAGTTCATGAGACTATCTTTTCACGAATTGCACCAGCAACCACATCAAAGCAGGCATGGTCAATTCTACCGAAGGAGTTTCTAGGAGATTCAAAGGTCATGACAGTGAAATTGCAATATCTAAGACGTGATTTTGAAACTCTACTCTAGGAGATTCAAAGGTCATGACAGTGAAATTGCAATATCTAAGACGTGATTTTGAAACTCTACTCATGACGAATGGCGAATCAATTACTGATTTTTTTGTCAAGATCAATGGCAATAGTCAGTCAGATGCATACCTATGGAGAGAAAATTTCAAACGAAACAATTGTTGCAAAGGTGTTGAGAAGCTTGACTCCAAAGTTTGACCATGTGGTGGCCGCCATAGAAGAAGCTAAGGATCTATCCATACTCTCCATTGATGAACTGATGGGCTCGCTTCAGGCTCATGAGGCAAGAATCAATAGAGCATTAGAAAGGAACGAAGAAAAGGCACTACAAGTGAAGGAGACAACTAACAACAAAAACAACGAAAGAGAAAATATTCATTTAGCTGGTAGAAGTCGTGGAAGAGGAAGATTTCGCCGCTTCCATGGTGGTCGTGATAACAGGGGTAGATGGAGAAGTGATGGACAGAGACAATTCAATGAACAAAGAAATGTCATACAATGTTACCATTGTAGAAGGTATGGGCACACAAAATCTGATTGTTGGTATAAAAATCAACGAATGAATTTTGCAGCAGAGAATGAAGAAGAAGAAGAAAAGCTGTTTGTGGCGTGCATGGATACTAATCCGAAAAAAGGTGACTTATGGTTTGTTGATAGCAAATGCTCGAACCATATGACAGACACCAAATCCTTATTCAAAGAGCTTGATGAGACGCAAAAGATTAAGGTGCAACTTGGAAATACAAAAGAGATGCAAGTTGAAGAAAAATGTACGGTGAAAGTCGAAAATAGTCATGGTAAGATAAAACAATTAGATAATGTTCAATTTGTACCTGATGTAGGGTACAATTTATTGAGTGTTGGACAATTGATGACACATGTGTCATTACACATAAGAAATCAGGCCATAAAGTTCAAATTGGTCCTAGCATGAAAGATGACTCAACATTATGGCATCTCAGATATGGACATCTTCATATGAACCGACCTGAAAATACTCAGGGATAAAGGTATGGTTTTCGAATTACCAAGAATTGACTCAACAAATTTATGTGAATGATGCATTTATGGCAAGCAGATTAGGAAGTCCTTTCGTGTTGGAAAAACTAAAAGAGCTTCACATTATCTAGAACTAATTCATGCTGATTTATGTGGGCTAATGCAAACGAAGTTATTAGGTGGGAGTATATATTTTTTACTATTCATTGATGATTATAGTTGCATGAGCTGGGTTTACTTCCTACAACATAAGTCAAAAACTTTTCAGAAGTTCCAGATTTTTAAAGAGAACCAAACTGGCTGTCACATTAAAGTTCTTCGCACAGATAGAGGTGGCGAGTTCATATCTAAAGAGTTCAATCTATTTTGTGAAGAAGAGGGCATCCAAAGGGAATTAATAGCTCCCTACACTCCGGAACAAAATGGAATCGCTGAACGAAAAAATCGAACTATTGTGAAGATGGCAAGAAGTATGTTACAAGCAAGGAGACTTCCAAACCAATTTTGGGCAGAAGCCGTAGCAACATCTGTTTTATCTATTAAACATCTCACCAACAAAGGCAGTTATGAATCGAACTCCTTATGAAGCATGACATGGAAGGAAACCATCTGTAAGTCATTTACGAATCTTTGGTTGTGTTGCTTATGCTTTGAAACACCCTCAGACTCGTCAAAAGCTTGATGAAAAATCTGAAAAATGCATTTTCATTGGCTATTGTACTCAATCAAAGGTATATAAATTATACAACCTCGTTAGTGAAAAGATTTTAGTTAGAAGGGATGTAATATTTAATGAAAACATGAGTTGGGATTGGAGTAAAGAACAGGAGCAGCAAAAGATTACACTTGAAGTTTCCCCAAATGAAGAGACAGGGGTCAACTCCAGTGCATCTCCCAGTGCATCCACTGCAACACAAAGTGTGTCAAATTCATCATCTTCAGCATCACCAAACAGTAATTCTTCTGTTAAAGAATTTTGGATGAGACACCTCCAAGGAAGTATAAATCTTTAGCTAACATATATGCATCATGTCAGTTTGCTCTTACTATTTCAGACCCTATGAATTATGAAGAAGCAACTGAAAAAGAAGACGGGAAGAAAGCCATGGCAGTAGAGATGCAGTCCGTTAAGAAAGATGGAACATGGGATATGGTTGACCTACCAAACGAAAAGTTTTATGGAGATTTACAAGAAGAGGTTTATGTAACACCGCCAGAGGGATTCATAGAGGAAGACAAAGAAACAAAGGTATACAGGCTGAGACAGACATTGTACGGGTTAAAAAGCAGACATACTTACGAAGGCCTTGTCAAAAGAAAAGTTTTGTACTTGACATCTGCAACTTTGAATCAAGGGGGAGTGTTGAGATATGATTCAAAGTATTCAAAATGAAGATATGATTCAAAGTAGTTGAGATATGATTCAAATATTCAAACTACCAAGATTTTAGGAGATTGTTAGTAGATTTGAATTTTTCTAGATTTCGATAGATTTATTATTTCTGGTCCAGTGTATAAGCTATAAATACTGGAATTGTGTAACCTTTGAGCATTAAGTTAGTAGACATTAATAAAGCACTGCAGCTTCTATCTATTCTCATCTATTCATGTCTATTCCTATATCCCTTTTTTTCAACAACTCCAAACTGAGATACAAAGTCCATTAGAACTACAACACCAGTGGTACAAAAAATAGGTGAACCACCTCTAGACCCATGAGTTTGTATCGGTCAGAGTCGAGGCCTTTTCAATAATGGGTTTGTGATGGTCCGACTCAAAACCTTCCTAAAAGTTTAGATAGCACTAGAATTAGGTCCTAACTTACTAGAGTTTGAAGAAAAGTATGTGGTAACCTATTAAGGATTGGATGCAATAAAAACCTTCAAGTATATGGTAACCTATCAGATAGAGATTTGATGCAATGAAAACCTACGAGGAGACTCCATACTAAATATTTTTATACTCGTCCAATTTACCTTTCTTTTTACGTGTTCCATGATTGTCGATTCAGGCGGAGGAGCGTTCAGGAACTACATAAGAGGGTTGACGTGGAGAGTCAATCTAGTCTATAAATTTTGGGGTCTTTTATATTTTCTTCAAAATTGTACCCCAATCTTATTTACTGCGTGTGTGGTGCAGTGAAAAGATAAAATATAAGATAGAAGATAGAAGGGATGGATGAGGATAGGCATTGTGTGGATGGCACAAGTTAGAGTAAGAGAGGCAGTACCAATTAGTAAGCCCTTGTCGGGTGGCAGTGTTTTTCACATGCAAAAAGAACCCAGGCCTCAATTGTATGATATTATCTACTTTAAATATAAATTCTCGTAGCTTTGCTTCTAGACTTCCTCCAAATAGCCTCAAACTAATATAGATGTATTAATTACTTATAAACTTATGATCATTCCCTAAATTTTAGCCAACTTGGGACTCTCTCTCGGTAATCCTCGACACTTTCTTCCTTAGATTCCTTTTCTATTAACCCGCGTGAACATCTTTCTTAATATCTCGTTTTTCGTGTATTCTTATCTACTCCACTCGGTACTCCCATTGTGATATATAAGAAGCAGAGCAGAGGAAAGGCATGAGAAGAAACATATCAAGCGAGAGAGAGAAGTGATAGATATGGGGCGGAAGAAGAGTGGTTTGGTGCTGGCAATGGTAGCCATGATGCTTATAATGGTATCAGTGAGTGGCATTGAAGATGAACTCATTCAACTTCCTTAAGAATTGGAACAAAATGAAGGTGTAGAAAGGTTGTTGGATGGCGTGTCCAGAAAAATGTTTAAAGGCCTGAGATCGAGTATGGGAAAGTGTCCCTCCGGCTTTTGCACCAGGGATTCTTTCTGTGGCCGCTCCTGCCAATGCAGAATAGTCTCCACTTCACCCTTTGTCTATTCTACATGTGTTCCAAAATGATATCTATCACCACTCCTACTCATACTCCTACTACTTCCACTTATTATGTCACCACCTTCTTAGTCTTCCCTCTCTATGTTCTAATGAATAACAACCTTATTTTGAATAACTTTCTTCTTTTGTTCCATTCCTAGTTTTGGATGCATTATACCATACACTTGTTTCAAAATAAAGATAATAACGGTAAGAATGATATACTTTCGATTCTCGAGCAACATATCTCACATTTGTTGGAGAGGAGAACGAAGCATTCTTTATAAGAGTGTAGAAACCTCTCTTTAGTAGACGCGTTTTAAAAACTTTGAGAAAAAACCCGAAAAGAAAAACTCACAAACGACTGCTAACGGTGGACTTGGGCTAAGCAGAAGAACCGTCTATGGAATTCTTTTCTTGCACATTTGTAGGCTAAAGCAAACCTGGTTAATGTGCCAAGATTGTCGGGGACCTGCAATCAGCAAAGATAAACTTGTAAATCTTGTGTTGACGAATGGATACTGAATCCACAAAGCTACGTGCATCAATAATACTTTATAATATCAAATCCTAAGCATCGAGGATCATAATCATTCATGTGCTTTATAGGTGAGTCCAAATGTAACGGCTCAAGCGCACCACTAGTGGATATTGTCCTCTTTGTGCTTTCCCTTTCGGTGACCCCATATGCATGTAAGTGTCATCCATCCCATTGCTTTTGGATTTCCATCTCTCGTGCTTCCTACATTTTCTTTGAAACTTATCCTCTGATGTTGATTGTTCAAGACCGGTCTCTCGTGGATTTTATGGCGCTTTTGGATTTTAAGCCCACCGCTACTTCATGCATGATTTGACTGTTAAATGCAAATATTACTTTAAAATATTTTAAAAATGATGTCATAAGACTTGCACGTTAAAAATAAAATCTTTAAATTAATAAAAAAAACATATAAGAAACGAGAATAAACGATATATTCAAAAACTAGAAAACAAAATATTGCTCTAATAAAACCTAGGACCATAAAATAAGATGAAACGCAACTATTTTAATACCGGTTTCATGATCTTTACGTGTCACTTCCGTCATCCATATAGGGGTGTCTTGTCTTTACCCTACTATTAGGTCATTGAAATGCAAACACATGCAACATGGTGGGACTTATCATTTATAATACTCTTTGGCGGCTTTCCAGTCCAGGATAAGTTGAATATGTAGTACTTCTCTACACAGGACCCACACGTGCAAACGTGGGTCCACCAAGTGGGTTCGCACACCTCTGGGTCTATTGGTTGGGCTAAGTTGGATATGTAGTACTTCTCTACACACGACTCACATGTGCGAACGTGAGCTCACCAAGTGGGTTCGCACACCTCTGGGTCTACTGGTTGGGCTAACACTAACTGACAGGCGGTTGCTAGACACTCGCAGGGAATAGCGATCGTCATAGAATCATGGTAAACATGATGATCATTTTAGTCTCATAGTGTACGAGTCTGTACACATCATAATAAGGAAGTATCCCAATGCACGTGAACATACAATTATGCATGAGGTCCCCATACTTTTCATCATGGCGTAATAAATAATGCAAGATAACCTCCGTTCTTTGTTCTTATACATCATTTCATAGCAGAAGGAGGTGATGCATCATAGATCTTTTGATCAAAACATATCATGGCATGTCATGGTATATCATCACCTAACATAACATATCACAGTACACATGACATGCTATACATATCATGGACTAACGTATCATATCACAGTACATCATTTTCTGGAGTCGTCAAAAAAATGTATTCTTCAGGCTAAGTGGGACAACTTTCATTTTTTTTTTTAAATTTTGGGTTATTACTGACATACTTGTGTGTACGCGTAAAATCATTTAAAAATAAACTCACTTTACATGGACTTTAAATGTCCATAAATTTATTTGAAACGTAATAATAGCGTTGAAAATTAACATCTCTTGTCCAAATTTTAAAAATAATGATGTTGACTTGTCCTAACACAAGGACTATGACTTAAATGCGAAAATCTAACTATCGTGACTTTGTTTCAATGGCCTCCTCAACCGATGCCGTCATCCATACATGATAGCCTTACTTTTTACCTTGTTGGCCGAAGCTGAAGTCGTTAAATTATGTTCCTTTGATCTTGCTTGTCAAGATCCGATTCTAAACTTGAAGTTCAGTTACGGAGTAGATGTGCGATGAATTGAGTTTGAGAAGATCGAGTAGATATTAGCAACGAGTAATTCATATTTGAGTTTAAAATAAAACAAAAAACAGAGTTTTATATTGTTTGTTTGTGGTTCAAAGATCCCTTTCCTAGTGATTACCAAAATCAAAGCCAGTCTCTATCAGCATTGGAATTAAGTTCAATTAAATCTTGAACACAAATTCATGCGACCTATATTACATTAGGGGTCGGCAACAACCATCTGAGCCATCATGTTCTTGTCCACCTAACTGGATCCAAATTGGTTGGTGGGGGCATTTGATTTTGACTTCCCTCCAACCATTTTGGACTCTAAACTTTAATCTCTATAACTCACTCGTTCAACGCGGTAAAAATCTTAATAAACTCGTTAAATTCATTAGGATAAAGCTTGACCTAAACTTATGTACGGTTTGATAGAGATATCCATTTTATCGGTAGGGATCCGTCCTGAACCCGAAATAAATTTCTTGTTTAGATGAAGAATAAGGGAGGGAGGAGGGAACATTTTTTTTCTCGTTAGATAAATGGGACCCGTTTAATATAAATATATTTTCCGTCCCCGTCCCCACTTATATAAAGATTACATGGTGAGTTAATTTTGGGTAAGTTTAGAATAATGTAAGTACTAAGAACATATTGGACATGAAATTAAAAATTTATATGTATCTATGGAAAGGTTTTATAATATGTCCGATAATTTAAAAAAAATAATAATAATAAACATACACCGATTATTTAATTATTATATGCATTATTTAAAAAAAGTGACTAATAATTTCTAATTATTAGAACAAACATCATCGATGCAGAAACAACTAGAACGTATCGATATGAACAAGTGAAGTGAAGGGATGATCTAGAATATTATTTTAACTCGTTTACCGATAAAGATTTAATGCTATAATTTAAAAATTTTTATTAATGTCTGGATCGATCAAGGGATTGTTATGCTGTTATGAACTTGAACAATTCATCTTCTAACTTTCGTACCAGCTCTTTTGATTCTATATTTAAGTCCGAATTTCTCTGCGACGAAAGAGAATATATTCATAATTAGATCGAAAAAATGGTAATTCAATGCATAAATTGATGGAATTAATTGAATAAGAGATGGTGTTAGAAGGAACCTGAAGAAGAAAAACCATATATTGGGTTGAGCTGCCAAAGGGGAAGACATTGACATTAATGATCTTAAAATTGAGCTTCTCCATTTCCTCTAATAACTTGGCCAACAAACCCTCATGTTTCTCACAGTGGATTCGAACAAGAACATGTTTGTCTGAGATTTTGGCTTCGATTTCCACTAGTTTTTGGTCGGAAAATCCAGTTTTGTGATTGTGTTCTTCCCCATCAATGTCATCACAACAATCATTCATGTTGTTACATAAATGGGATTTCTTTATCAAAATGGCTGCTTCAATGTTGCTGTTCTTGCCCATTTCCTCTAGTGATTCCACACGTTCTTGTAGCTGTTTTATGTACTTGATTGCATCTCCTAGAATTGAGGCTTTATCCATCTGTAAAACAACTTATAATATTGAATCTATCATGGATATGGGTCAATCATGACTCTCGTAATAATATGATATTGTCCATTTTGAGCAATAAACTTTCGTTACTTTGCTTTTGGGCTTTCCCAAACTGGCTCATACCAATGAAGATGTATTTCTTCGTAGTGGCTCCGTTTCATGCCCCGTTTCATAGAGAACCTCAAAATGGCTCTATTTCATTGTATTCCATCCGTATCCCAATTCCATTCATTTAATATACGGGTGGTGTCAGGTTTTATTACGGGACAGCTCATGATGTTTATATCGATCTATTATGCGCCTCTACATCTAGCATTAGGTAGACCTCTTTGCTTATGGTTCATCCTCTTAATTAATGAATGTGGGACTCCGTCTCACCAATTCTCCTCTCGAACAAAGTACCCTCCTCCGAGGTCTATGGAGCCCTAGAACAGTCTCCCCTTAATCGAGGCTCGACTCCTTCTCTTGAGCCCTCAAACAAAGTACACCTTTTGTTCGATATTTTAGTCACTTTTGACTACACCTTCGAGGCTCACAATTCTTTGTTCAAAACTTGAGAATTCTATCGACATGGCTAACGTAAAGGTATGATCGTGAGTTTATAAGTAAAGAATCCCCGACTCTCTACAATGATATGATTATTCACTTTAAGCTTAAGCTAATTTAAAGGAGGTTCATGAGTTTATAAAGAATCTCTATGGATACGAGGACTTTTGAGAAAAACTCAAATTAAAGGTAAAATTAGTATAATTTGGGTACCTTCTTAAGGCCAGGTAAGAGGGCTGAAAGAGCAATGAATCTCTGGCTGAGTTTCTCCCGGCGTTTCCTCTCAGCCAGAACGTGATCTTTAGCACGCGGTGGATTTCTACCAACATTAACCAACGGCCAAATCTCCGCCGCCGCCGCCGCCGCCGGACAAAACTTACCCTCCTGAAATAAGATCATCTGAGACGATGAAGACGCCACGGCCGCCGAGCCACCGCAAGACCGCCAGTGGTTGAACAATGGAGGTGAATCGGAGGTGGGGGTGGCGTTGAATAATTGATACTGATCATGAAATAGCAACGATGAATCTTGTTCTCCTTCCATCGTTCACGATTGCCAAATCTTTTACCTTCTTCTATGAGTGCCTTAGTTGAATGAATATTAATATGTCTGAGTCGCACGTGTGAATGTGAACTGCCTACAATGCCTTCTATATATATATATATATATATATATATATATTTGGGTGTTCATATTTGGTGAAGTCGCTTTCATTTTGTCAAAGAGAGTTGAGTTGTAGGAAATGGGAGTGGTCTCGCCACCGTCTACACCCACTTTTTTATTTCGCATGTCATTGTTCGTGTGCCAAAGTCCACTTCTTTCAAGATTTTGTTCTTAATTAATTTCTCCCCAATTATTTGCCTGAAATATGTCTTTTTCGACCGACCCGATTCAAATAGAAGTTTTGTTTAGATCGAGAGTCTAAAAGGAGAATAGAGTGAAAAGAGATATATATATTGATCCGCTCCACTATAGAATCCGACATTGATAGCACTACTGCCGTCAAGAACCTAGCCTCGGAAATTGGAGACGCCGTCTTCGGTGGTTTAGGCCTGCACTGGAGAATCGAAAGCATTGACCTCCATGAGAGTGGTGAGAAAGCCTGATTAGGTCATTAGATTAGGCTTTCTGTATGAAACACCACCCCTTTCCAGTACCAGAACCTACTCATACTTATTTTCTTTTTTTTAAGAAGTTATATTTAAAATAGAAATTATTCATTAAAATTATTTAAAATAAATATTTTTTAAATATATATGTATATTTGTACACATACATACGAGCAAAAATAAATAGGGAATGGAAAATGAATTAGAAAATTGAGATGAAATAGAGATATTTATATAATCAGCGGAAATCCATCCCGAACCGAATGAAAAATCCTTATTTAAATGAAGACTAAACATAGATATAAATTATATTTATCGTCCCGTACCACCTTACTTACTTAATGTGTGGATATATATACATCCGTGAAAAAATTACGTTGTTTTCTTGAAATTTTGAATTTTTAGAAATTACGTAGAATATTATTTTATATTTTTTATTTATAAAATATTATTAATTTTGTTGAATATATTTTTAAAAATATTTAAAAAAAAAAAAAAAAAAAAAAAAAAAAAAAACTTGAGAGAGAATTATATTCCAGGCGGACCCTTCGTTTCAACCATTGAGGTAAGTTAAAAATAAAATATTTTTATTACTATTGAAATATAATAATTAAAAAAAAATGGTTTATTTTATTTTATTATTTTAAATTCATTAACTTAGTTTTTGTAAAGAAAATGACTTATTTTAAAATAAAAATATAATAAGAAAGGTTTTTGAGAAAATTGACGTTGTCAAAAACAAAATATATTATCTTAAAATGAGTAATTTAAATTAAATATGAATAAAGGGTTTTGTTAATACGATGTAACTTTTAATACGTTGATTTTTATTTTGAATATTATTATTTTATAGATTGAGTACCTTGTTAATACATCTATGTTAAATCTAATTTTATTTTAGTAATTAATGAGTTGGGTTTATAAACTTATTTTTTAAAAATAAAAAATAAAAAAAATGTAATATTATTTAGGTGTTGAATAATATATTCAGGAGATTATATATTACGGTAGTATTTGTGGGAAAAAAAAAAAAAGTATATTTAAGCCGAAGCACCCGAGCCGACTTGTTCTCATTCTCACAGGCTTGGCTTGGCTTGACCTAAGTAAGTGAGGGGTGGTGCGGAGACGGTGAATATAATCCCCGTCTCCGTTTAGTTCTCATTTAAATGAGTATTTCTTATTCCATTCAAGGTGGATCCCGGTGGGTTAGATAGACATCTTTATCCCTATTCTCATTTCTTAGTTCATTCTTCGTTCTTACAAAATTCTCCATTTATTTTTTTGAGTCTATATTGTTTGATAAAAGTGTCTCACATGGGTTAATTTAGGGAATGATCATGAGTTTATAATCAAAAAATACATTCGCCATTGGAATGAGACATTTTGGGGAAGCCCAAAACAGAGCCATGAGAGATTATGCTCAAAATTGACACTATCATACCATTGTGGAGGGTCGAGTTCATCTAACATATATATTAAAATAACCTACTAAACATATTCTTTGACCATGTTTTGTTCTCATTCATGTTGTTTTTAGAAAAAAAATTCTAAAAAATCACCTAATATAGAATTATTGTAACGGAAACACGTTCAAGTATGAAAGTTTCTATGAAGAGCCACCGAAAAGAAAGGTGTACATTGTGATCTCGATTCATTCATGTATCATTTATTTACCAACATCACAGTAATATTTTTGGAATCTATGACAACTGTTATAAAAAAGAAAGGGTAAATAAACAATAATAAAAGTGGTCAAACATAATGGAAAGGGTGATCCCCTAAAAAGTTGGGAAAAGGTGGTTTTATCTTTATTGTTTTGGAGTAAGGGAAAAGGGGTTGAAAGTGAACTTTTTTTGCATCTTTTTATCTAAAACACGAACAACAAAGTGAAGAGGGCATTCATAATTCATAATAATTCATTATTGTATATAATGTTTAAAGGGAGAGTGTTTGAGTTTGTACTCATAAACTTCTCTCCTTTCCATACCCATTGGTTAAACCTAAAATCATGTTGGATTCTCATTGCCTTTAATCATTTCCTTTCATCACCTTTCATTCTCTTTCCTCCCTCTCATGGGCTTGAGCGGATATAAATGATATCAAAGCTAGACACCGAGAGGTGTGCTAGCGATGATACTCGCGCTCTGGCCCTCAAAGGGATGGATTGTGAGATTCCACGTTGGTTGGAGAGAGAAACGAGACATTTTCTTATAAGGGTTGTGGAGAAACCTCTCTCTAGTAGATGCGTTTTAAAATCGTGAGGCTGACAACGATATGTAACGGGCCAAAATGAACACATGAGTATATAAATGAATTGAGACTACTTGTAACTACCCAAATCCACCGCTAGTAGATATTGTCCTCTTTGGGCTTTCCCCCTCAAGGCTTTAAAACACGTCTGTTAGGGGAAGGTTTCCACACCCTTATAAATGGTGGTTTGTTCTCCTCCCCAACCAATGTGAGACATCACAATTGGTATCAGAGCCAGACATCGGACGATATGCCAGCCTTCTCACTATTCCCCAAAATGGGGTAGACACGAGACGGTGTGCTAGTAAGAACGCTAGGCCCCAAATGGGGGTGGATTTGGGGGCAGTCCCACATCGATTAGAGGAAGGAAAGAGTGTCAACAAGGACGCTAGGCCTCGAAGGGAGGTGGATTGTGATGTTCCACATTGGTTAGGGAGGAGAACAAACCACCATTTATAAGGGTGTGGAAACCTTCCCCTAGCATACGCGTTTTAAAGCCTTGACAGAAAGCCAAAAGATGACAATATCTACTAGTGGTGGATCTGGGTCATTACACTACTGATACATCAATATTATTAAAACTGTATTTAAGACACCGAGTATAATAATAATAAACTATTCAGTTATATCATTGTTAACGGGTATAGTTTATAAAGTTTATGAGATATATTTAAACTATAGTACTAAGTTGGTAGTTTATCTTATAAGTTATATCCCTAATTAGTAGCATTATTATTGTTATTATTATTATTTGATATCATATGAATTATTAAGAAAATGAGAGAGGGAGGGAAACGACAGCGCATTGATGGGTGAGTCCCAATTGTGGGAAAACACAAATCAAAATTATTATTATAATTTATTTTTAAAAAATAAAAAAATAAAAAAATATGGATTAAAATTAGGAAGTGGTTGGGAAGAGGAAAAGGAGGAGAGATTTTTAAATTTTAACAGAGCTCCCTCCTAAATCTTTAATTAACCTCACTAAATGATTCCCTAAACCTTGATTAGTGGGCTTATTCTTTTATTTTTAATTATTATTGATATTTTCTTTTTCTTTTTAAGTTGATCATAGCTGGATGTTCTTGGATTTCTCACTAATGGATTCTTTTTTTATTAATTTAATTAATTGAAAATATTAATTAGCTAATTATTTAATTACTACTCTAATACATTGGTAATGTTGACATTTTTATTTTTAACTTTTGAAAGCTGTAATAATTAATTGAACTTATTTAATTTATTTTAGTTAAATTTATACTTTTTTTTTTTTCATTTTACTAATTTGTTTAAATGACCTAATAACCCGACCGATCCAAACTACTCAACCCAAACTATAACGATTGGATTGGGTTAGGTTGGGTTGAGTTTTTTTCTTTTTATGATTTAAATTTAGATTGCATTTTTAGAAACCCTAATATTTGTGTTGGTAACAGTCTAAGCTCACTGTTAGTAGATATTGTTAAGGCTTTTAAAATAGGGAGATGTTTTCACACCGTTATAAAAACATGTTTGGTTTCCTTTATAGACACTAGACAGTGGTGGACACCAGACAGTGTGCTAACTAGGATGCTGAACCTCAAAATGGATGAATTTTGAGATACGAGAGGAAACAAAACACTTTATAAGGGTGTGAAAATCTCTCCCTAATAAACGCGTTTTAAAAATCTTAAAAACCTTGAGGAAAGACGGAAAAGTTCTGTAAATAATAATAATATCTTAAATTGTAAAAATACAAATAAGAATATTAAATATGTGTCTCAAAACTTATTGCAAAACCTTACCAAACAGTCGGATTGTAAGGAAAATGACAATAGGGTCCAACTCCGATCAGGCGTAGGACACGTTCTCTTGAGTAAAGTAAAGGTGGAAGGGAAGGGGTAGTGTGGTAATTGTGGGGTTAGTTTTGGCTGCTCCGTCATTTTCATCTCACGTGGGGACCCACGTGATCGGTCATGGATGGAGGGGGTAGAAGGTTAAGGTTTGTTGTGTTTGTGGTCCCCAGTAAGGTGAGGTTTGTTGCACGTGGCACCCAGGGCAATTCAGTAAATTTTAGTTATGAAATTAAAATTAAATTTAACTCTTCTTAACTATTTGTGTAAAATATTTTTATTTTTTTTATTTTTTTAAAAATGTAACTGAATAGGATAATATAAATCAATTAATATTTTTTTAAAAAAATAATATAAACCCTAAATTGAGCTCAATAATTTATGCATGAAATTGGAAAGAGAAATTGAATTGAGAGCGGTAGGAGAGTTGCCCTTTAAAGATGAGGGCTTTTTGGTCATTTAATTGCCAATTTTGGGTGGGTGGGCCCCACCATATACTCATCCATTTGGTACCATAATTTCAGTTTTAAATGGTCCCCACTTTTCTTCCTACTATTTTAAATATTATTATAATATTACATTTATAGTTATTAAAAATTAATAATTGTTAAAAATTAATAATTCTTTTTAGTAAACAATATCCATGAATTATGCCAACATATGAGCAATATCATTTAAATCATTTAAATGTGATCATTTCGGTTCCTAACTAATATAAATTCAATTATTATACTTATTTTAATTAATTTTCATTTTCCTAAATACGACGTATATATTAAAAATAATAAAAATTTCAATCATCCATAGCCACGTATAAGAAGACAGCGTTACTAATATTAATTATAAACTTTTAATTATTATTTTTTTTTTAATTAAAGTTTTTATTATTGTTTTTTTGGGTTTGAAAAGCGGTTATTCAAATCTTATTTTTAATTTTTCTGCTCGATTTGTCCACTTGATTCAATGTTTTTGGTTTTTTGTTGAGAAAAGTTACGTAGTTTTTCTTCTATTTCTTAGAAAAGCCTCGTATCAATCAATCAAACTCTCGTGTAAACTTTACAAATTCGATCGGGTTCGTTCAATTACTTCAATTTTTTTTTTATTATTAATGATTGGAACGTTTTTGTCTCTCTTTAAGAAGAAGGAAAACCCGACTCAGCCCAACCAAACCAAATACACTTGAATCGCAATAGTTTGTGTATACCACCAAAATAGAGGTTTATCTGTCATCACATAGACATTTATTTATGCCTGATTCAATAAAAGTGCGTTCATGTCGTGAATTCTTGCATTCTTGCCCAAAATTTGTAGTTTGTTTAATTTGAATCATGATTTCAATAAATATTTAATTAAAATTTTATATTTCAAATTCAATCATACCAATAATTTAAAAACTAAATTAGAAGCAGGGATGTAACAGATTTAAAAAAACTCATAAATCAATATAATACATAAATAAAAATATGTATATATATATATATATATATATAAATTAAATGGAACTCTTTCTGGGGATAGTTATCATAAACCACCTTTTGTAATTAAATTGCAAGAAAATAAATATTAATAATTGCAAAAGAGAATTTCATTTTAATTTTTATTAAAATAATAATAATAATAATAAATTTGGAAGATAAAATGACCAACAGCTCACATCTCTTCTTCTACTCCCACCCTACTTCCTAACCAACGCTTTCTCTCTCAAATTCTCTCCCATTTTCGGACTGAAATCGCCATTGAAATGAAGCTTCTTCTGCTCCTCTTTCTCCTTCTTCACCTTCATACCCATCTCTCCCATTCTTCTCACTTGCCTGAATTTCGTGCTCTTCTATCTCTCAAAACCTCCCTCTCCGATGACTCTCACTCGCCGCTTTCCAACTGGGATCCTGCTACGCCCCACTGTACTTGGACTGGAGTCGTCTGCGATTTCCGCCGCCATGTCGTCGGCCTTGACCTTGCCGGATTGAATCTCTCCGGCACTCTTTCTCCTGACCTGGGTAGTCTTCGGTTTCTCGCGAATCTATCTCTTGCTGCTAATCAGATTTCCGGCCCCATTCCGCCGGAGATCTCTGCTATCTCTCCGCTTAAATACCTTAACCTCTCGAACAATCTGATTAATGGCACATTTCCTTTGCAACTCTCCTTGCTTAAGAATCTGGAGGTTCTTGATTTGTATAACAATAATATGTCTGGGAACTTGCCGCTTGTGGTCATTGAGTTGCCGAATCTTCGCCATTTGCATCTCGGTGGGAACTTCTTCTCCGGTGTGATTCCGCCGGAGTATGGAACCTGGCAGTTCATGGAGTACTTGGCTGTTTCTGGAAATGAGCTTCAAGGTCCGATTCCGCCGGAGATTGGTAATTTAACGAGGCTTCGTGAACTTTACATTGGGTATTACAATACCTACGATGGCGGTTTGCCGCCGGAGATCGGAAACTTATCGGAGCTGGTTCGATTGGATGCGGCAAACTGTGGGTTAATGGGTGAGATTCCTCGCGAACTTGGAAAACTTCGGAAATTGGATACTCTGTTTCTTCAGGTGAATGGGTTTTCTGGGCCTTTGATTCCAGAGCTTGGGAGCTTAACCGAGTTGAAATCCATGGATTTGTCTAACAACATTCTTGTTGGGGAGATTCCGGACTCGTTCTCTCAACTCAAGAACTTGACGCTTTTGCATCTGTTCAGGAATAAGCTTCATGGAGCTATTCCACAGTTCATCGGTGAGTTAACGGAGCTGGAAGTGTTGCAGTTGTGGGAAAATAACTTCACCGGCTCTATTCCTTATAATTTGGGGAAGAATGGCAAGCTTGTTGTTCTTGACATTTCGTCGAACAAGTTGACTGGAACTTTACCTCCCGATATGTGCCATGGAAACCGGCTTCAAACTCTGATTACCCTCGGGAATTTCTTGTTCGGTCCAATCCCTGAATCTCTCGGTCGATGCGAATCATTGAGCCGTATTCGAATGGGGGAAAATTTTCTCAATGGTTCGATTCCGAAGGGTCTGTTCAGTCTGCCAAATCTTTCCCAAGTTGAGTTGCAGAACAATTTCCTCACCGGAGAGTTTCCGGTCACTGATTCTGTCTCAGCGAATCTCGGCCAAATTAGTCTCTCAAACAATCGCCTCTCGGGATCCCTTCCACCGATGGTTGGAAATTTCTCCGGTGTCCAGAAGCTTCTACTCGATGGGAATAAATTCTCCGGCCAAATCCCACCTGAAATCGGACGATTACAGCAGTTATCAAAGATCGATTTCAGCCACAACAAATTCTCCGGCCAAATCGCCCCTGAAATCAGCCAATGTAAGCTCTTAACCTTCGTCGATCTCAGTCGCAACGAACTCTCCGGTGAGATTCCGAATGAAATCACCACAATGAGAATATTGAACTATCTGAATCTCTCAAGAAATCACTTAATCGGAAGCGTCCCTGCTTCAATATCCTCAATGCAGAGCTTAACATCCGTTGATTTTTCATATAACAATCTCTCCGGTTTAGTTCCGGGCACCGGCCAGTTTAGCTACTTCAACTACACCTCATTCCTAGGCAACCCAGATCTCTGCGGTCCATACTTAGGACCTTGCAGAAATGGCGTCGACAATGGCACTCACCCCCCTCATTTAAAACCCTCACTCTCTGCCTCTGTTAAGCTTCTGCTCGTCATCGTCTTACTCGTCTGCTCCATCGCCTTCGCAATCGCAGCAATCATCAAAGCTAGATCGCTAAAACGAGCGAGCGGCTCTCGAGCTTGGAAACTAACCGCATTCCAAAGACTAGATTTCACAGTCGATGACATTTTGAACTCCTTGAAAGAAGACAACATAATCGGAAAAGGAGGCGCAGGGATTGTTTACAAAGGTTTTATGCCGAGCGGTGATCATGTCGCCGTGAAAAGGCTTCCGGCAATGAGCCGTGGGTCGTCCCATGATCATGGATTCAACGCTGAGATACAGACTCTGGGGAGAATTAAACATCGCCACATCGTTAGATTATTGGGTTTCTGTTCAAATCACGAAACCAATCTTCTGGTTTATGAATACATGCCTAATGGGAGTTTAGGGGAAGTTCTTCACGGTAAGAAGGGCGGCCATTTGCAGTGGGACACAAGGTATAAAATCGCCATTGAAGCTGCTAAAGGTCTATGCTATTTACATCATGACTGTTCGCCATTGATTGTTCATCGAGATGTGAAATCAAACAACATTCTTCTGGATTCTGATTACGAAGCTCATGTTGCTGATTTTGGGCTTGCCAAGTTTCTTCAGGATTCAGGTACATCAGAGTGTATGTCCGCCATAGCTGGTTCTTACGGATACATAGCTCCAGGTAACAATTTAATGTCGTATTACTCGAATATGGTTGTGGCTGAAAAATGTGATTATAAATTGAACTTATATATGTTATGCAGAATACGCTTATACACTACGAGTGGACGAGAAGAGCGATGTTTATAGCTTTGGAGTAGTACTTTTAGAATTGGTGAGCGGGCGAAAGCCCGTCGGGGAATTCGGTGACGGGGTCGACATAGTTCAATGGGTTAGAAAAATGACGAGCCCCAACAACGAAGGGGTGGTGAAAATCATCGATCCACGGCTGTCGTCGGTGCCGCTGAATGAAGTGAGTCATATGTTCTATGTAGCAATGCTGTGTGTGGAAGAGCAGGCAGTGGAGAGGCCAACAATGAGAGAAGTAGTTCAAATCCTGACAGAGCTGTCGAGGGCACCAAGCTGTAAAGAAGGCGAAGCAACATCGGCAATGTCACCACCTGGAACAACGGTGGCGTTGGATTCACCAAAGAAAACAACACAGCCACCGCCTGATCTTCTGAGCATTTGAAAATTATAGTACGGAGTTTGTGTACAGTTTAGGGAGATGGGATTGGGGATTGTGGTGGCGGTGGTGGCGTGGTGGTGGTGAGAGTGAGATGGGTGTCAGTCATGTCATTCACCATCATCATCATTTAGTGGAACAGTAGAGTTAGAGTAGCAATAGAGAGGTCAGTGTTAATGGTGCTCTCTGGTTTTTAGTGTGTTAGTAGTAATGGAAACAGTGTGTTGTTATGTCAAGGAGGAAGAAGAAGATGATGCCCTTTATATGGATCAATCAGCCATTTTTCAAGCTTAATATAGTCTCTATTCTTTTCTGTTTCCATGGTTTTTTTTCTTGAATTGCTCAAGCATATTAATGAAAATCTGAGTATTAACCGTCTCCGTTCACAACTAGCCCAAAGATAAGAGTATTAATGAGAGTGACAAAGGGCTGAATCTTAGTACATCGTAGCAGCAAGACCACTTACAACACCCTGTTGCATATTTAAGTCGTCATATCTGCTAATTTAGAGGATGACATGAGTGCTTATGCTGAAAGGTAGACAATATTATACTATTGCGGAGAGTCGTGTTCATCTAACACATGATTTTACCGATTGTGTAGTGGGAATTACCTAACAAGGCGACCCGAGACTCATCGGTCGCAAACGGAAACTTTATTATATTATTAATATTGGCATAATGTTCCAAAATCCAATCAATGATGTGGCACGTCCCATCCATTTTCACAGTCCTAGATTCCCTCTTTAAAAAATATTATTATTATTATTATTTTTTTTTTTTAGAAAACATTATTCTTTACGTTACCAACTCTTTCAACTTTTATCGTCCGGTGCCAACCAAATAGGTTAATGTTTTTTTTTTCAAACTTTAAGGTGGTTGGATTTTGGTTCTTTTTTCATGGTTTTTAAAAAAATTATATTTATCTCGATCATGTTATATTAATAATTAAAATCTTATATAGTGTACATAACAGGTCATAATTCATCGTTAATATTAGCTACAAATATTCTTTTTCAGACTGAAAAATGTTAACCGACAAGCTAAATGAGTTTCCAACTCAATTTTTATGATTTGGATTGGTTAGTCCAAGTTTGTCGAGTTATTAGATCATATGAACATTCTGTTTGTACGTGGACGAACACTGTTTCATACCCCATCATCCTTCCTCTTTCATTTTTCTTCCACTTCTATAATTCAATCTCCAATCTAACGTTTTCTATTTCTCGTATTTTGTCCTTTTTAATTTCGTTAATACTTTTTTAATATCGTTCGTTCATTTTTTCACTCTCTAAATATTAAAATTTCAAAGAAATAGAAATTCTTCGATGATTTTTTCAACTGAAATTTCGATACAGAAAGATCTCTAATTGGGACGGGAAGGTTATTAGGGTTAGATCGTTGAAAAAATGTGTGTCCAGAGGGAAAGGACAATTTTGTCCTCTAAATGACAAACTACTTTTCAACAAAATCTACCAAATACTGACCACTTTAGAGTTTGGACATTCAATTTTGCATCTCTATTATTACCTTATGCTACTTCTTTTCATTTAACCCCCTTTCTTTTTTTTTTTATTTATTTTTTTTTATAACTTTTGTCTATTTTTATTAAAAAAAAAAAGAGAATATCGTCGTCACGAATCTTCCCACGATAATGTTAAACGACATTATTTAAAAAAAAAAATAATACCCATTATTGAAAATTTGAAACTCGGACATTTTCCTACATCCTATGCAACATGTTCACATTATTTACTTTTCACTTCTAAGAGCGAACACTATTTCCACAGACCAACACGAATTCTTTCAATATGTTTCGTCTTTACTCACATACATCTTAAAAGAACATTCTAGAGGTCACTAATATAAAATTGCTTGACGGGAAGATTTTCTTAAAAAGCATGCAATTGAGACAAAACATACTGAAATGACTTGTAATGGTATGTGGGAATAGTAACGAACGTGACTATATCACATTAAATGAAGGAAAATATCGAGAGCATTATATCGTAGAAGTGTTTATTCGAGAAACAATCATGCCTCTATTTCTCGAAAAATTCAAAGACAAAGAAAAAGAAAGACAGAGAAAATGGAAGGACAGGCATAAAATGAGACAAAGAATTCTTTGATTTGATTCTTTTTTGTATGTATATTCTCATAATTTATACTTCAAAAGTATTAATAAATGTGTACTTTAAATTAAAAATCAAAAGTAATGGTTTTCTTTTTAAAAAAAATAAAATTAATCTATTAATATTTTAAAAAGGTTTAATTTATAATTGAACTTAAAAACATTCTTTGAAATGAACCTAATTATTTTGCCTTGAAAATACAAAAGTGGAAGGAGGAATCTTTAATTGTTATTATTATTATTATTATTATTATTATTATTATTGGGTAACCAAAATGGTTTAAATTAAAAAAAAAAAAAATGTTGGGATGAATTTATTAATAATATAGAAAGTAGAAAAAAGCTTTAGTTGTGAACTTTTTGACAATTCAACACATCAAAAAAAGTGGAATGGGACAGACAGCAAATAAAGCAACATGCCTGTTAAAGCATTTTGCTTTTAACTATAATTTTTTTAATCTTTATAATAATAATAATAATAATAATAATAATAATATATTAAAATATCAATTGGATTCAATATTTCAACTCAACTTTTCAATTATTTATTTGTTCATCAACTTCAAACAATAATTCTTTTAAAATTTGAACTACCAGTGCTTAAAAAGAATATATATACAGTATAGTGATCTTTATTATTTTGTGTTCAAATTTTCATATCCATATAATATAATACATTACAGTAATTATAACTAATTTAAAAGTTTAGTTAGAGGTTCGAATTTCAATCTTCCTACGCCTCCCGTGCGGGGAGTCAGAGTCCGAAGGGTCGCAGCCCTCTATTGAGCAGCCAGCACTTGCGCCTCGCTCTTCTTATAATCTAATCAATTAAGCCAGCATCTTTCTCATCTTCTAGTAACGACCAGTTGTCTACGGATTCCCCTTCATCTTCGGGACATAAATGTAGAATCAAAGGAAAGCGGTCTTTGTTTGAGATGATTTTGAGTCATCTGCTCTACTAACTGAGCTATACCGGCCATTTCTTTTCCTACACATTATCCTTATTGTCAATAGCGGATTTGAACCGGTAATACGAGGCTCTACTAACTGATAACTGAGCGATACCGGCCATTAGTCATAGGAAATATTAAAAATTTAAGAAGTTCGAGTTTTGAATCTCAATGTAACAGCCATTTTTGTCCTATTTGGCTTTTCCTTTCGAGCTTCTAAAATGCGTTTCCACTCGCTCCCTTAAAAGTTTCTTTCATTTTATTGAAGAGCTTCTACTTTTATTCTCAATTTGATTGTATAGAAGCTTGATGATACTCCTACCTATGAACATATAGCCTAATGCTTTTTCATACATTTCTGACGTCAATGAGATGTCAAATTCTTTGTTCTATCATTACACACACTGTACACTTCTGTTTTTCCCTTTCTTATCGAAGCTCATAAATCAGAGCTGCTTTATTCTGGCAAACTTACACAATTTGAGACTCACAGCTAGATGAACTACAATTTGGTAATTCTGATCCACTGATAAGCTTGAATATTATCAACAGA
Source organism: Cucurbita pepo subsp. pepo (assembly GCF_002806865.2). Lineage (NCBI taxonomy): Eukaryota > Viridiplantae > Streptophyta > Magnoliopsida > Cucurbitales > Cucurbitaceae > Cucurbita > Cucurbita pepo. The sequence goes on along the minus strand of NC_036651.1, from coordinate 4,056,282 downwards.
TTTGAGATTTATACATACATACATCCAAGGACTCATCAGTGGCTTATAAAACAATTGAAGTTCTTGTTCTAGTTCTTGTGATCCAACTATTGTGTTGATAAACCTAACAATTGCTTCAGTTTACCAAGTAACCATTACCACCATTAGTACCACTAATTACAAACTCAGCTTTAGAATGATGGAAAGTTAATTTTATTAATCAGGAAGGATAGTTTTGACAACACAAAAAAGATATCAGACCCTGATAGCATTTAACAAATGAAAAATGACCATGCATCCTTTGTAAAGAAAATTTCAACCGAACCAGTCGATGAAGTCTTTCTGATATGGAACAAAGTGAAGTAGAATTCCTATGCTCGATGTCCCCTCGAACCAAACCAAGTCCTTAGTGATGCTTCACTTCAAAGAGACCATCGGGACCTGATGCACAAACAAAGGGTTGAGAATTAAAAAAAACAAATTATTATTTGAAGAAGTGAAACAATTATTTTCACAACAAATAATAAACGCAAAAGGACCAATCGAGAAACGAACAGAGACCAAAATCCATCAAATTCAGCCAGTTTTGATAAATGCTGCAGTACATTTCTAGCTCTACTTCCTACAATGATGCTATGAATTTTTTGCTTGTAAAGCTTTTAAAGACCAGTTTCAACTGCAGTTGTTCTAAAATATAACGAGAGAAGAAACTGCACAAACAGAGTTACCAAAAAATAAAAGTGGAACTACTTCTGAAAACAGCTTCCGAACAGTTCAATCCCAGAAGTATCCATAAAACCTAGAGATGATCAACAACAGAAAGTGGTATCCATTGAACTACCATTTGATATTTGACGATGGGGCAGCTCAAAGTTAAGTGAGGGTTCGGTAAATGAAAGGAGGAGGTTGTAAAATAGATCAGAAAACTGTTGGCAAGCTGAACGAGGTAATTATGAGTTACTAGCGGCCGTTGGTAGCAAATCTATTAGTTACATAATAGCTGTAAGTTTGCTTGGGAAACTATGTTAGATGGTTCAGCTTCCAGATGCCAACATTATCAATGGCCTAAGTTCAACTTTCAACATTATGCTCAAGCAACGTAAACTGTAAACAGAGATAATGACTGCTAATCAATTTTTGTTTCTGATTACTACAAACACTGTCCAATCCAAACAAAGAAAAACGTCCATAATTATGTATGTGGACCAAAAGCATAGAGGCATAATCACTAATTATTTGTAAAATCTACATTATGTTTAATGTTACTTTCATAAAAACAATAATTTATTTTAAGAAAACGACTAGCACCATAAATCAACTCAGAAAATTCACCACTACTTGGAAATTATATGTAACGACCCAGATCCACCACTTGCAGATATTGTCCTCTTTGGGCTTTCCCTTTCAGGCTTCCCCTCAAGGCTTTAAAACGCGTCTGCTAAGGGAAGGTTTCCACACCCTTATAAATGGTGGTTTGTTCTCCTCCCCCACCAATGTGGGACATCACATTATACATTTTGGGCATTTCCTTTTTTAACAAAATGAATTTTGAAATGCATGTAGAAAATAGAGTTTGTTATTTCTAGAAAGTATAAAAATAATTGAAAAGATAATATAATATAGCATCATCTTTAATAGGAAGAAAATAACACTACATGTCATCACTGCAGTATTCAGTTCTAGTTTCCTCTTCAAAACCCAAATTGCAACTTCAAAGGGATCTAAAAGATGTAATAGAACTAGTAATGACGTGGAAGCTTACCCCATGGGAACTCTTTATTGCGAATGTGCAAATATGGATATGCCTGCAAACGATGAAAACCCAAACAAAATGGGCCACAAATGAGAAACAATGCATAACGCAACTAATATATTGAGAAGTGGAGGAAAAATTATAAATTGACTGAAGCTATAGCTCACAGGGGGCTCTTCATAGTGGGGGTGGCCCTTTGATAGATTATAGAATGCTAAGATAGAGCAGGATACAATGCCTGCATAAGTAATCTTCTCCCACTTTGCCGTTTCACCTGACATAAAGAAAGAAAGTTTGTATGAGAGATAAAATATAGGGAGCACAAGCATCATTGCACTCCTGCATACTGTTTTTCCTTCTGCAATAGTATTTAGAAATAACAATAAGTAATTGTACCCAAACAACGTAAAGAGCTATCAAGTATATGTTATGGTGGGTTACTAGAAAATAAATTCACAACACTGAATTAGCTTAGCTCAAACAGTTTACAAAAACCCACCCCAAAAACAGAAGAATATCTGTCCCCCTCCCCCAACCACACCCAGAAACGTGAGAAAAGAGAGAAAAAAATGGTAGAAAACAAAGAAGCGGGAAAGCCCACAAGGAGCACACCAACTTAGAGGTCCCAAGTTCGAACCTTCGGGTTAGCATAATGCTAAAAAACCCTCGATGTCTCCTTAAGTCTGGGCCTTGAGGTGGATGTGGGTGCCTGGCTAAGAGGAACACAGTTCTGACTCCCGGTTATCAAAAGAACAAAAAAAAAGCAGGCGTAACGTTAGAGGTGGAGAAACTTCCACGACCTTCATCCTGGGGAAGAATTGTTTTATTAAAAAGCCCTAAACCCTCTAATAAATTTACTGAGTTTACGTTTCCTTTCGTTCATGTCTTATTTATGCGAAATCAGAAGTAATTAAGCCTACCACAAGCCACATCCAAGACTTTCGTTCATGTCTTTTCTTTTCTTTTTTTAATGCAATCATAGAAATCAAGAATTATGCTGCTGCCACTCAGTAATGGATCAAGAAATATGTTTGCCCCTCTTGTTTTCTTCTTTCCCATCAGCTTTAAATCAAATTAACTTCTTAGCGACTGGAAACCTAATCCACGTTAATTCTCAAATGTGTCATGTATATACTCCCGCTCGATGATTTAACAACACTATAGAATACCAACATTTAAATCAGAATTCAAATTTCAAAACACCTCCTTCCGCGAGACTTCCAATCATAAAGGAACAAAAAACATCGGATCAAATCATTTTGGACTAAATTTCTTAACATGATTCAATAATCAACATCATCCTTGTTTTCCACCATTTCGTCAGATAAAAATAGCGCAGGCAAATGAATGAAATCAAACATATAACGGGTTAAACAAAGTTTCCAAAAGCAACAAGCAAAAATTCCGTCAATAAAGAAAAGAAAATTGAGGGAGACGTGTTTGTAGCGCAAACACGATCATAATCCGAAATGCCGAGAGAGAGAAAGAGACTTACGAGCATCGTCGTGAGCAGAGGAAGCGAAGCCGCGTTTAGGCTGAGCGGAGTTTCGTGAGGCACCGCGTAAGGCGGCGCGAAGAAGATTGGATCGGATCGTCGCCATTGCCATTTTCTCTGACTCTCTCACACCAATTACCGAGATGATTGTAATGACCAAACCCTTGCATTTTAGATTGAAACTCTTTCGCTAGAATAATCCCAAGCGTGTAGCTTCGCACGTGCGCTTCCAGAAAATTAGGGAAAAAAAAACCGTCCCAAAATTTCAAATTTTTTTTGTTTCTATTCTTAACTTTAAAATGGTTTCCAAATTACATTATTTTAATATAAAAAAAAATGCTATAATTTGTATAATAATAGTCAAAGCAATTTTTCGCCCAAGAGCTTGGAGATCTTGAGCCAGAGATGACGGTGTGCTAGTGAGGACGCTACCGCTAAATCGCATGAGGGTGTATAATACTGGGACGGTGTGCCAGTGAGAACGCTAGATCGCATGAGGGTGGATGATACTGGACGATGTGTTAGCAAGGACGCTAGATTGCATGAGGGTGGATTGTGAAATCTTACGTCAGTTGGAAAACCTCTCCCTAGTACACGCAACTGCGAGGCTGATAACGATACGTAACGGACTAAAACAGATCATATCTGATAACACTGGGTTTGGTTTGGTTCAGAGTTTGGTTCAGAGTTTGTAGCCAAATCACTGGATTTAGACAGGGAAATACATCTATATTTATAACATTCAAGAAGTATAATAAGAACAGTTTCTTTCTCTCATTTTTTTACATATACAAATCATTCAATATACAATCGATGATTCGCTAACTAGTCATCGGTTTTCGGGTTCCTCTGTTCCTGCATCTTCTTACTTGAGTAGAGTAACTTCAACCATGGAGAGACACTGCTAGTATTATCAGGAATGAGCAGAAGAAACTTCTCCTTCCTGAACAATTTCTGTTTCATCTTTCAAGAAACCGACCGATGAATCACCGACCATTGCAGGCATCTTCTCTAATGTGGGTATGATTGGAGGTTTCATTCTTCGTGTAACCGTCATCTTCAATCCATCTGTCGTATGAATCGTAGCTCCAGTTGTCATTTTTACCTGTAGGGATGATCTTAGTTTCATGAACCATCAAACAACTCAAGAACACAGTGGTAAGACCCAGAACAGATCTTGTTACTCTCCTACATTCAACTGTTCCTAAAAAGGAAACTAGTGATGGTTTAAGACTTCACATCCTAACTCAAAAACAAGCTAGTCCAAGCTCACGGCTAATAGATATTGTCTTCTTTACGTTTTTCCTTTCGGGCTTCCCCCAAAATTTTTAAAACACGTCTACTAGAGAGAGATTTGCACATCCTTACAAAGAATGCTCTACGTTCTCTTACGGAGAATGAAGCTATACGAGTCCAGAACACCATTCGTACAACATAAAGGAAGACTTGAAGAACACGAGTAAAGGAAAAAAACATATCAGGCAGAAACATACAGGAGGTGCTCCAAGTGCCATTTGGAAGTCAAATCGCCGAACAAGCATGGCAAGTGCTACAACAGCCTGTATATTGGAAAACGAATATTTAGCTGTTGTTTTTCTGTTCTTTTTGTTGCTGCTGCAAATGAACAACCTTTTAAATCCTATTTAGAACAAATACCTCGTACAAAGCAAACATGTCTCCCACACATTTCCGTGGTCCACCACCGAACGGCAAGTACCTATAATATCGATCGTTGTAGGTATTAGTACTCATAAAAGACAATAGATGCATAGCAAAACTATCGTTAATGCTAAGCCATCTAATTGAATCATCCTATCTGCTGTTTTGTTTCACAAGTTTAGGAATAAATCAATAGATTGGCTTGAGATATAAATTACTATTCTTATCTACCAACTTGTATCATTCGTTTGTCAGCTTGAATAGTAATTGCACTCCATTAATAATCGATGCAAATTTGGGATATTCTTCCGTGTGACCTAAATGGAGGGCGGTAGATGTAACAGCCCAAGTCCACCGCTAGTAGATATTGTCCCCTTCTGGGCTTCTCCTCAAGGTTTTAAAACGTGTCTACTAGGGAAAGTTTTTCACACCCTTATAAGGAATGCTCTGTTCTCCTCTCCAACCGATGTGGGATCTCACAATCTACCTCCCTTGACTAATACACCATAAATACGTACGTATCGAACCTGAAATTTTGATTGGTCTCATTCGGATTGGGTCCATCCAAAGGCCACCTTTCGGGATTAAATTTATCTGCATCCTCCCAAAGTTCTGGACTGCGATGTAAGTTCCAAACAGATATGAATATGTCTTCACCCCTGCAAATATAAGCCATTACTTCCCATTATCCTCTTAATGCTAACATCAAAACAGCTAGTTATGTGATTTTAGAAATAGAACAAAGTTTATATTGAAGATAAATAAAACTTCATGTAATACTAAAGCTATGAGTAGAGAATGAACAGTTGATTTGCTATTTACTTCTTTATTGGGTACTTTCCGAGCGTATCGTTGTCAAGAGATCGACGTATTAAAACTGGTGGCTGTGGGTAAAGCCTCAAGGACTGTAATTGCAGAAGGAGAAAGTCACTCAACAATATGGAATACATTCACAATAATATATTAAATTGAACAGCTATGAAACCTCACTTCGTTAATTATTCGTGTGGCATATTTGAGGTTCTTCATATCTTCGATAGTTGGAAACCGATCCCCGAGGACCGAATCAACCTAACAAAATTACACCAGTATGAAAGATAAGGATTTTTGTTCTTTATCTACAATAATGTATAGAAGAAGACGTCATTACCTCCTCTTGGAGCTTGGCCATGATCCTAGGCTCCTGCAACCAAAAATCACGGCTAAAGTTGAGATGATTTCATGGTGAACAATTTGAATTGGATTGTAACACAATGTACTTCTGGAATATTTGATGTCCCACATTGGTTGGGGAGGAGAACAAATCACCATTTATAAGGGTGTGGAAACCTTCCCCTAGCAAACGCGTTTTAAAGCCTTGAGGGGAAGCCCGAAAGGGAAAGCCTAAAGAGGACAATATATACTAGTGGTGGATCTGGGTCGTTAGCAAATATACTAACAGAATATATCTTATGTGTTTATGTGTTGGATAAAATTTGATGTACAGACCGAGAGAGGGACATATACATAGTGCCTCTTAAATGCGAAGAAATCGATTACCTTGGAAAGAAGATAAAAGGTCCATGTTAAAACTGCAGCAGTTGTTTCATGCCCAGCTATGAGCATAGTCATCAAGTCATCACGAAGCTGCTTGCTTGAAACCTACACATAATAGCCCAGAAAGTTGTCAATTAGTTGGGTCTCCAATTTTCATCGACTAGTCAACTATAAGGAACGTACATCGTCTCCCGATGCCAAGAGGAAATGAAGTATGCTAGGATCTTGCTCGTTCATGTATTCTTCATGAAACTGCAGCTCTTCCTCATCAACCATCCTCTGAAAATGAGTGAGAAACATTAGAGTCAAATGAGAGTTCAGATCCTGATCAACTTTGAGGCCTGCAATTGCTACCTTACCTTGCATATAGCAATTAGTTGATCGAGGGTTTCATTGATCAATTTAAGGGCTTTAGAGACCTTTTTTTGCCGTGGAGAAATATCCTTCCAAATCGGAATTTCCCATACCGGAATTGGTGCAACGCTGCGATCTTCGGCTTCTCTTAGAACAGTGTAAACAGCCTGTTCTAAATGGAATATAAGCATTACAAAAACCAGAATAATTTGACATACTGATGTCAAAGAACATCAGGATTCACAAAAGGAAAAAGAAATGGAAAGAGATACCTCAACTATGCCAGTGTCGTTTGTAAGTGAATCAAAGTCATAGTTAAAAACTGCTTTGCCAATGATATCTAAAGTCAGACGGGAGAAGAGGGACTCCATTTCCACATCTATACCATTAGATGCTGCATCATCTAGCTTATTGCAAAGCCTATCTGCAGCTTCTCCAAAAACATTAATCATAGCTCCTACATACTACATGAAAAGATCAACAGAAGTGTATATGTTATGAATGGATGGCTTAATTTTTAAGTGCTACATGAAAAGGGTTTCTTAAGGGCTAGGAAGACGAAAGATTTCGCTAGTATCAACTGTAAACAGAGTACACATCGGAGAAAAGATTCGAGACCTCCCCTTACTCTCCCAACACCTAGATTCCAATGTACCTCCCTCTGTACAGAGAGCATTCTAGATAAGCAATAGCATCTCATACCATCCTCACAGTTACTGTAATGAATAATCGAGACTCCATTTAGTTTAATTTTACACTGGACGGTATGCCAATGAGGACACTGAACCCCAAAGGGGGGTGGACACTGGGTGGTGTGTCAGCGAGGGCGCTGGGCCCCAAAGGGAGATGGACACCAAGCGGTGTGCCAGCAAGGATGCTGGGCCCCGAAGGGTGGACACCGGACAATGTGCCAACAAGAACACTGGGCCCCGAAGGGGGTGGACACTGGGCGGTGTGCCAACAAGGACACTGGGCCCTGAAGGGGGGTGGATTGTGAGATCCCACATCGATTGGAGAGAGGAACGAGTGCCAAGGAGGATGTTGGGCCCCGAAGGAGGGTGGATTGTGAGATCCCGCATTGGTTGAAGAGGGGAACAAAACATTCTTTATAAAGGTGCGGAAACCTCTTCCTATCAAACACGTTTTAAAAACCTTGAGGAGAAGCCCAAAAGGGAAAGCCTAAAGAACAATATCTGCTAGCGGTGAGCTTCAATCGTTACACTTACATCAATTGAACACACACGCGGTTGAGATGATGTAACAGCCTGAGGCCACTGCTAGTAAATATTGTCCGCTTTGACTCGTTACGTATCGTCGTCAGCCTCTAAGTTTTAAAACATGTCTATTAGGGAGATTTCCACACTCTTATCAGGAATGCTTCGTTCCCCTCTCCAACCACTGTGGGATCTCACAATCCACCCTCCTTGGGAGCCAGCGTCCTCGCTGGCACACCGTTCAATGTCTGACTTTGATACTATTTGTAACAGCCCGAGACTACCGCTAATAGATATTGTCTGCTTTGATCCGTTACGTATCGCCGTTAGCCTCACGGTTTTAAAACGCATCTACTAGTGAGAGGTTTCCACATCCTTATAAGGAATGTTTCGTTTCCCTCTCCAACTAATGTGGGATCTCACAAATGATTTGCTTTATTACTTGCAGTCATTCTTATGAGCAAATATCTACGCAAAAGAGTAAGTACACGCGGAAAGGGCAAGTAAGAGTTACCCTACCTTCATATGCAAAGATGGGACTATAGCCCGTCTTCGTACACGCCATATCTCTCCATCAGCTGGTATAAGTCCCTTCCCCATGACAAAGTCAAGAATTTCAGCTAAGATACCCTGTGCATCCAACTATCATCAGCATACAAAGAAGGAACCAACAAATTTTACTAACTTGACAAACAGGAGTACCTTAGAATAATTCTTTGGATTATTCTTCAGTATATGTTTAGCAATGGAAGGATCAGAAACAATCAAGAACGACTGCAAGAAGACCAAGATATCATACATTAAGGGATACCTTACAAGTAATAACAATGTGGAATAAGTTACTGCAACTTACAGAACTAAATAGGAACAAACCTTTGGCCCAAAACTCAATCTAAATATCCCACCATACGTGAGATAAAGCTCATACAGAGGTATGAAGAAAGCCTCACTACGAACTGCATCTAATGATCCTTTAGCTTCAGGAATCTTGGGATATTGTTCTTGAGCATTGATGAAACCAAATAGTAAATCCAGAATATCACTAGGAACACCCATCTTTGACAACCCACTCCTCAACACAGATGGAAAACTTGATTCCCAAAACAAAAACACATAATAATCAAGCATTATGTCAGTCCATATATTAAGAAAGAGCTATCAATTCGTAGGATCTAGTACACAAATACTTGTATACCCAGCTTTTTCCACTGTGAATTCTCCAGAAGCGATCCGAGCAGACAATTCTGCTCGCTGTTTCTCTTTAAGTAACTGCTCCACACTTTTAACTCCATCATCCAACGAATCAGGCTCCTTACCATTAGAAGAAGCACATTTAACGAGGCGTAAACCATAAGCTCCTAAGAACCCAGAAGCCAAACAAGATAAGGAAGGACAAAAAAGAAATCCCACAAGGAAAAACCCAAAAATTACTTCAGGAAACGAAAGGTAGCTGACAACAAACCTCCTTGACATCGTGGATAATAAGAGGAAGATGGGCCAGTGCATAACAATCTATGTGTACGAAATTTGGTCTGAACAAATGATGGGGTTGAAAATGAGGAACAAGGTTTAAGCATGGCGAAATTGGCAGCCATGGAAGATGGGTTGCTTTGTTTTTGGATAAAATTAAGATATCAGAATCGGAAATGAAGAGAAGAAGAAATTCGTGGAAGATGCCGAGCAAGCTAAGTTGTAAACAGAGAGAGAGAGAGAGAGAGAGAGAGGAAGCTAAAATGAGTGAAAAAGATAAAATGCCGGACAATTTGGTTGGCGTTTTCCGCTGTGCGAACCACTAAGGAACGGCTGATGGTATCTTGGTGGTTCTGGGCGGCAACGATTACTCGAAAGATTCCGCCTGAGAAGCCCACGAAGAAACACCGAGGAAATTAGAAATTTTAAAATTAAAAAAAAAATAATAATAACGTCGTTTTATTACTTTTGTGGAAAATACAATTACGAAAATAGACCCTTTTCCAACTTCTGCTCATGTGACGTGGAAGTAATTAACATTTAAACTATAATTTATGCCTACAAATTTAAAGTTTGGGATTCTATAGACATTGAGCAGTCTCCCGAGAACCCAAGAACGAAGAGGAAGAAGTGGATTGTGAGATCTTACGTCGATTGGAGAAGAGAACGAAACATTATTCATAAAGAGTGTAGAAACATATTCCTAGCATTTTATAGCTTTGAAGGGAAAGCCTAGAGAGGACAATATTTATTAGTAATAAGCGGTCCAAAGACGACAATATATGCTAGCAATAGGCTGTCCAAAGAGAACAATATCTGCTAGGCAATAGGCTGCGTAAAGAGGACAATATCTGCTGCTCAAAGAGGACAATGTCTACTAGCATAGGCAATAGGCTGCGTAAAGAGGACAATATCTGCTGTTCAAAGAGGACAATGTCTACTAGCAATAAAGTGAGGACAATATCTGTTAGTAATAAACTGCTCAAAGAAGCTAATGTCTGCTACCAATAAGCTACTCAAAGAAGACAATGTCTACTAGCAATAGACTGCTCAAAGAGGACAAAAGAAGACAATGTCTACTAGCAATAGACTGCTCAAAGACAATGTCTACGAGCAATAGACTGCTCAAATAGGACAATGTCTACTAGCAATAGACTGCTTAAAGAGGACAATGTCTACTAGCAATAGTCGGTTTAAAGAGAACAATGTCTACTAGCAATAGACAAGAGGACAATGCGTCCTTCCTAGCAATAGACGATTCAAAGAGGACAATGCGTCCTTCCTAGCAATAGACGATTCAAAGAGGACAATGCGTCCCTACTAGCAATAGATTGTTCAAAGAGGACAATGCGCAGATTGTTCAAAGAGGACAATGCGCCCTTACTAGCAATAGTCTGTTCAAAGAGGACAATGCTTACTAGCAACAGACTGTTCAAAGAGGACAATAGGACAATGCGTCCCTACTAGGGATAGACTGTTCAAAGAGGACAGTTCAAAATAGACTGTTTAAAGAGGACAGTTCAAAAAGGACAATGTCGGCTAGCAAAAAGCTTGGACTCGACGCAAAAATTGATTAAGAACCATATTAGAAGAAATTAGTATGGCCAGAACCGTATTCAATCACAAGCATTTCATACGAAGCATCCATTGTCCACAGCCAATCAAACAACAAAACAACAGCCTTCAGTGATGCTGAGATATATCAAACATGAAAGTAAAATAACTGTGAAACAGTTCTCTCTTCGCCATTACGAAATTTCAACAGTCTTCTCAAATCATTGTTACAGCAAGAAAATAGAGGGAGCTTTCTGTTATTCATTGAAGGGAAGGGGTGGGGGGGAAGTGAAGGAGGCCAAACTCACTCATCAACTCCTAATTGTCCACAGGCAAAGGACCCGATCCAGCGTTCTTCCAAATCTCGACCCATTCGACCATGGCATCAGCAGCACGAGCAAACATTTGGTTCGAGCGACCGAGCTTCTCCTTCACTGCCTTCGCTATCTCGAGGAAACAGGCTTCAGCTGTAACTGCTGCTTCTGGTAACCTAAGAGTTTGAAAGAAGGGAACAACTTCTTCCATTAGCTTCACCCCTTCCCACTCTTTCTTCAGGCTCTCTACTGCACTTCCTCTTTCATTTCTCCAAACATATGGCAGCCCACTTTTCACACCAAGCTTCAGGTGATCACATGTTACCTTAACGCATAATCCGCACCATATATCTTCCATGGTTTCCCACCGAAACTTTCCTTCCCCGGCCAATCTCAAAGCTGGACATAAAGCAGGACCAACCACCTCTCGATCGAACGCAATGTTGATTCCACTCACAGGCAACATGGCTCCTGCTGGAATAGTGAGGACTGCATCGACATAGCGTGTGTTCCTCAGACTTGGCTTGAGGGCTTGTGTTGGTGCATCATAATCTGCTAGATTCAACCACAGTCCACATGACAGACTACAAGCAACCCCACTCCTTAAACTAAATGGGTAACCACGGACGAAATCCGCTCCTTTCCTAAATGGATCATACAGTGTGTTGAAGAAGAAAGGAGTGGCTGGAGTCGAAAGGTTCGATATGTGCTGCGCTACAAATTCTACTAACAAGCCCTTATCATCTTTGGCTGGAACACAGTCATCATCAATTGAGATGATATACTTTTTTCTGGACATTAGGTAACCAAAGTATCGGCAAGAGTAACCAGAGAATTTAATTGAATTAGAAGCACCAACAATTCTATCTATATCTTGTTGAGAATAGACATCCAGGTCAAAGCCATCTGGAATTATGAGGTCCTCTTTGAGTTCAGGATCCTTGACAATAATCAAGTGGTATTGGGAGAAAATAGGCTTCCATTCATTCATAAATGAAGTCAGATCAGAGTGGAGCGCTCCGACCACAATGTCGACCTCGCTATCCATAATATTAAGCTGGGACATCTTTAAAACTTCTCAAGAAAATAAAAACAATGATTTGTGATAATAATTAAAAAAAGATAAGAAAAGATTGGCAAGTCTCCTTAAAAGAACCAGCAGAAGTTTTATCACTGAATCCTAGAATTTTTCTGAACACCCTGCATCAAGTATTCAGTGTAAGGAAGATAAATGGATAAACCGATCACAAAATCGAGCAACAGAACATCGGTAATATCTAGATTTTTCTTACTGGTAGGAAGAACAGGGGTGACAATTTGCTGGATATTGAATGCCTCGATGAGCGAAAGAACTTCATCTTTTCCAGTTGCCACGAACAACTTTAAAACCCTCTCGTTTAACTTTCCAGCCCTTAATGTTTCCTGCTTCACGAAAGTAAGTCATCTACTCAGTAACTCGCAAGTACTAGTCAGTAAGAAGGCTCAACATCAAATATACATAAAAAAGTTATCTAACAGTGAAGCAAAAATGTCAGTTCTGTATTGCTCTAATATAACATTAAGGATCATTTGCTGCATTACACATTCAAAAAGTTGCGAGCTAATCGGCTATTTTCAGCATAGATTTGAACATTGTGCACAAAGGTCTAACCACAGGAACCAATGGGGTATCACTTCAATCATTTGGCCTTCATTTCCACACGCAATCATTATTTCTTCCATATTTCATACAGATGACAGCTAAAGAAAAGGACCTAATAAACCAATGATCCATTAAAAAGAACAGTCTTAAGAGTTTCATATGTAACAAGGCTGCCTGAAAATTTTCGATCCTCACTAGCCTAAGCCTGAGTTTAACTTCCAGTCATTTCTTCCTTCTAGTTTGCACAACTAAACACCAAAATTTCCAAACGCCAATTTCACAGCTAAACCAACAAATTCTTCTTCTAGTTTGAAAGTGTAGAATAAAATACAACAGAAAAACATTCACAAATAACCAGAGTTAATCCGACCGGGACGAGAACCAATCCGAGTTTAGCAAGCATACATTACCTAAAATCTAAAACTTAGTTAGGAAGGCAAGAATTCAACACAAATCAAAATCAGCTTTTACAGTCATCTAGATACAAAAAAAATTAATGGAACCAGACAACAAGATGAATTAATTACAGGAAAGAAGGTCAAGCTCAAGCTGCTCATTAACCTCTAGCAAGACAACAACATTAGTTTAATTACAGGAAAGCAAAGCAAAGGTAAGCGGAAAGCAAAGGTAAGCTCATTCACCTGACGAGCAAGCAACCAAGACAGGAACAACAACATGAATTACGGGAAAGAAAGGTAAACAAACTCATGAACATAAAATGACACATAGATCCATTAAGTACAAAGCTCATTCAAAGCTTGTACATACACGTTACAACTTTGTTTTCCCAAATAACTTTTTCATTTGTTTAATGAGAAGCAAACAAATACCCGAATACAATAAACAAAATAGCAGAAGTAGGCTAGAATCTTCACATTCTAGCAAGAAAAAAGGACATAAATTATGGAGAGGATCAAAATATTACAAGTGTCGCAACATTCCATGACGGATAAGATAGCTCAAGCGTTTATATAATCACAAAGAAATGTAAAAACATTATCATCTAAACATCCAATGACATTCCCACAAAACAAAACTCCACCCTCCACTTACACAACCTTTCTCCTACCAATTTTAGACCAGAAATCATAATCTTGATAAAAACAAGATTATAGATAGCGTTGACCAATCGTATTAAACAATCAACAAACCCCAACTCCCAAATTTAAACAAGCACCACGATCAAACACAGCCCAAGATTCAAAAATAGAAGAACCCAGAAGAAAAAAAGCATCAAACTGAAGGGTAAGTGGGAAATTTACAAATACGCACTCAAATCCAAAACAAGACGACGATGAATTATACCATATCTGTAAAATCAGAGAGAGAGAGAGAGAGAGAGAGAGAGAAATAAGTACCAGGAAAAGATCAAGGACGACGTGATCAGNGATACCATTTGTAACCGCCCAAACCCACCGCTAGCAGATATTTGTCCACTTTAATCCGTTACGTATTGTCATCAACCTCACAGTTTTAAAACGCGTTTACNGGAATGGATTGTGAGGGACAAGAGGGAAGGAGGGGTTGTCATTCGAGGTATATATGCAGATCATAGTTGAGGATTCTCTCTCTCAACAAGCCCATAGGGCAAGGAGTGAAGGACAAGGGAATTGGTCTAAGCTGTGTCCCGAGATTGGTGTCTTGCAGCGGAGACAACGCTGTGTATTCTCCGTCGCTGATCAAGGAACCCACGTTTACCAGACTTTTTCTTCCCTCTCCATAGCTTCTTCACACGTATTGCCGTGCCAGCTCCTATATTGGGCCTCCTTAATCTTAATTATGGCCCATGGGCTCGCTCTTAAACCTCAACTGAATGGGCCCAAGCTAGAGTCATTGGCCCATGCTAGAGTCATTAATTTTTTTTTTTTTTTTTTTTTTTTTTTTTTTTTTTTTTTAAACTTTTAGGTTGGATAAAAAAAAAAATCTTTCAACCCAATTCGGACCATGTAAACCCCTAGAAAATATATATATTTTGAAAGTTCGAAATTTGACCAAAAAAGCAAAGAGAAATTATTTCCAAACATCATTTTCTTTATGGGCTATTTGAATACTTTACGTTACAAGATAAGAATTAGAGAACTTGTGTGGTTACAAGCCTTAATCAAGTTTCTTTGAATGGAAATTGTGGTTGTTACTATCAATTTTCTTATATGGAATAATAGATTCCAAAAGGGAAGAGCTATTAATAATAAAAACCAAATGATTAAATATTCTAATATCTGTACCAAATGTAACGGTTCAAACCCACTGCTGGTATATATTATTTGTTTTGGTTCGTTATGTATTGTGCCTCACAGTTTTAAAACGAGTCTATTAGGGAGAGATTTCCATACCCTTATAAGAAATGTTTCGTTCCTCTTTTCAACCGACCTGAGATCTCACAATCCACCCCCTTGGGGGCCTAACGTTGTCGCTGGCACATTGCTAAATGTTTGACTTTGATACCATTTGTAACCGCCCAAACCCACCGCTAGCAGATATTTGTCCACTTTAATCCGTTACGTATTGTCATCAACCTCACAGTTTTAAAACGCGTTTACTAGAGAAAGACTTCCACACCATTATAAGAAATGTTTCGTTTCCTTCTGTGAGATCTCACAATCTACCATCTTGGAGGTCAGCATTTTTGTTGGCACACACCCAGGTGTTTGACTCTGATACCCTTTATAACAGCTCAAACCCACCACTAGAAGATATTGTCCACTTTAGCTCATTACGTATCGTTGTTAGTCTCACGATTTTAAAATGCATCTACTAGAGATAAGCTCCTCTCTCTAACCGATGCGTAGTATCTTACACCAATTTTTTTAGATATTAAATGATTCCTTCTTTCGCTATATATACACACTAGTGATCAAAAGAAATAATTCACACATTATCAACATTATCATAACTCTATGGAAATGTTATTAGGTGAATAAATGGTGTACTAAAAATAGTTTAATTATTCAAAATAGTCCATAAGTGACTATTGTCGGGATCGAAAAATGCATACATATACAAAAGTACGCTTTCATTTCAAGTTTTGTATCAATTTCATACACGTAGAACTTATCCACCGCCCAACCTACTATCCACACATCGTACCCAAAGGGCCTGATCCACGACCTGATCGAGTACTAAAATGACCCAATACACGATTTGATCTTGTAACTGACCCATAACGAATCCACAAACTGACCCATAATCCTACTCGAAGACTCCCCTTACCCTGGTTGGCCAGTCTACCTAGTCCTGATCCACACCTAGTTTTTTTTTTATTTAATTTAGTAATTAAATTCATTCAAAATATAACTATTTTTTATTAAATAAGAATATTAATTTGGTGGTTTAATTTATAACCATTTTAATTAATATCTTATTTATTTTGATTATAAATCGTCTTTTAATGCAACAGTTATTTTTATTAATATTCTATATGAATTATCCCTATATTAAGGGGGTGTCTAGAAGGTTGTTGATATGGGAATTTGATATCAAAGTTTGAGAGAGTTTTGTGTGTCACATTGTATTTCTTGAGTAACATATTGGTGAGAGTTTTTGTAGTGTGATAGTGAGGTATTCACTCGTAACACTTTGATTATTAGTGATTGGTTGCTACCCCTGGATGTAGGGGAACTTCTTCTCTCCAAACCACGTAAATATCTTAGTGTCTCTTTGTGTAATTCCATTCATTGGTGTTGTGAGTACATTTGTTCCGCTTTTGGCGCACAACATCTCTAACTTCGGCTCAGCTTGGGATTTGGGGTCTAGCGGTTTCTCTCGGCGCATTCCGCTTGATTTGATNTTTTTTTTTTTTTTTTTTTTTTGTGAATAATTATATATTGATATGTGTTTGTTGGTGAACTTTTAATATATTTTAGTTAAATTGTATCTGAATAATTATAAATTCTTGATAAATAAAACTTAATTTTATTTTTTTGACAACTGGCCACCCAACCAGGTTGGGTTGGGTTACCAATCCAACCAATCCCGAACTTTTAGGTTGGATAAAAAAAAAAATCTTTCAACCCAATTCGGACCATGTAAACCCCTAGAAAATATATATATTTTGAAAGTTCGAAATTTGACCAAAAAAGCAAAGAGAAATTATTTCCAAACATCATTTTCTTTATGGGCTATTTGAATACTTTACGTTACAAGATAAGAATTAGAGAACTTGTGTGGTTACAAGCCTTAATCAAGTTTCTTTGAATGGAAATTGTGGTTGTTACTATCAATTTTCTTATATGGAATAATAGATTCCAAAAGGGAAGAGCTATTAATAATAAAAACCAAATGATTAAATATTCTAATATCTGTACCAAATGTAACGGTTCAAACCCACTGCTGGTATATATTATTTGTTTTGGTTCGTTATGTATTGTGCCTCACAGTTTTAAAACGAGTCTATTAGGGAGAGATTTCCATACCCTTATAAGAAATGTTTCGTTCCTCTTTTCAACCGACCTGAGATCTCACAATCCACCCCCTTGGGGGCCTAACGTTGTCGCTGGCACATTGCTAAATGTTTGACTTTGATACCATTTGTAACCGCCCAAACCCACCGCTAGCAGATATTTGTCCACTTTAATCCGTTACGTATTGTCATCAACCTCACAGTTTTAAAACGCGTTTACTAGAGAAAGACTTCCACACCATTATAAGAAATGTTTCGTTTCCTTCTGTGAGATCTCACAATCTACCATCTTGGAGGTCAGCATTTTTGTTGGCACACACCCAGGTGTTTGACTCTGATACCCTTTATAACAGCTCAAACCCACCACTAGAAGATATTGTCCACTTTAGCTCATTACGTATCGTTGTTAGTCTCACGATTTTAAAATGCATCTACTAGAGATAAGCTCCTCTCTCTAACCGATGCGTAGTATCTTACACCAATTTTTTTAGATATTAAATGATTCCTTCTTTCGCTATATATACACACTAGTGATCAAAAGAAATAATTCACACATTATCAACATTATCATAACTCTATGGAAATGTTATTAGGTGAATAAATGGTGTACTAAAAATAGTTTAATTATTCAAAATAGTCCATAAGTGACTATTGTCGGGATCGAAAAATGCATACATATACAAAAGTACGCTTTCATTTCAAGTTTTGTATCAATTTCATACACGTAGAACTTATCCACCGCCCAACCTACTATCCACACATCGTACCCAAAGGGCCTGATCCACGACCTGATCGAGTACTAAAATGACCCAATACACGATTTGATCTTGTAACTGACCCATAACGAATCCACAAACTGACCCATAATCCTACTCGAAGACTCCCCTTACCCTGGTTGGCCAGTCTACCTAGTCCTGATCCACACCTAGTTTTTTTTTTATTTAATTTAGTAATTAAATTCATTCAAAATATAACTATTTTTTATTAAATAAGAATATTAATTTGGTGGTTTAATTTATAACCATTTTAATTAATATCTTATTTATTTTGATTATAAATCGTCTTTTAATGCAACAGTTATTTTTATTAATATTCTATATGAATTATCCCTATATTAAGGGGGTGTCTAGAAGGTTGTTGATATGGGAATTTGATATCAAAGTTTGAGAGAGTTTTGTGTGTCACATTGTATTTCTTGAGTAACATATTGGTGAGAGTTTTTGTAGTGTGATAGTGAGGTATTCACTCGTAACACTTTGATTATTAGTGATTGGTTGCTACCCCTGGATGTAGGGGAACTTCTTCTCTCCAAACCACGTAAATATCTTAGTGTCTCTTTGTGTAATTCCATTCATTGGTGTTGTGAGTACATTTGTTCCGCTTTTGGCGCACAACATCTCTAACTTCGGCTCAGCTTGGGATTTGGGGTCTAGCGGTTTCTCTCGGCGCATTCCGCTTGATTTGATTGTGTTAAGAATGAGATAGAAAATATAATTGGGAAGGTGTGTATTATCATTGATATTGATATCCTTTAAATAGGATACAAAAAGTACAAATGAGGAAAATATAAAATAATTAAATACTGATAATAAAATAAAATATACTCTAAATCAAATCATAAATGGAAGAATATTAAGATATAATATCTAAGATATATTCCATAAATAATATATCTCAACAGATTTTTTTGGACTCCCTTTTTGTTGTTTGAAATTAAGAAAAAATGGAGTAAAATTAAAATTAAAATTGAATTAAGATTGAATTGTAGGAGGACCATATTCAAATTAATTACGAATGGGAAAATGAGTTTGAGATACAACTACAAAACAAGATATAAAAAACTCAAATAGGAAGACAGACTAATGCTTCGGAAGACCCGCTCTATGACTGCACAATGTCACAACCTTACTATGAAGAGAATAGATTGTGACTTTTACGTTGCTACAAGCAAAGCGACAACCCTCAAGTGGCGTCCATCCGACCACGCGAGAACCTAGAACAGTGTCATGATGCAACTAAGGAGGACAATGGATCATCTAACACACTACACAGAGTGGGCATAAAAGATAAGATGAGGCATAAGCGAAAGTGCACACGTCAATCACATAATTCACTGCACGGAATTAGGAAGAAACGCTTATAGGATTAGCTTTGTTGCATGCATGCTAGTGTATAGATTAGCTTTCGCATGAAATGATTTTAGGATATATGGTTATCAAGATGCATAATATGAAGCATTATGAAAATTATAGAGTTTTGCAATTATGCTTTAACCTTCAGCTATATACCTATGGGTTTAATTCATGCGAAAAGGAGAAAGAGAATTTGTGAGCACGAATTTGTGAGCTCTGTGCTCTAGGTGCTTGCTGGAAGTTATCGCCATGTTGATCATGTATTGTGATTCCCACATTGGTTGGGGAGGAGAACAAACCACCACTTATTAAGGGTGTAGAAACCTTCGCCTACCAAACGCATTTTAAAGCCTTGAGGGGAAGCCCGAAGGGAAAAGTCCAAAGAGACAATATCTGCTAGTGTTGGGCCTGGGTCGTTACAAATGGTATCAGAGCCAAACACCGGACGATGTGCCAGCCTTCTCGCTGTTCCCCGAAGGGGGGTAGATACGAGGCGGTGTGCCAGTAAGGACGCTGGCCCCAAAGGGGGTGGATTTGAGGGGGGGGGAGGTCCCACATCGATTGGAGGAAGAAAAGAGTGTCAGCGATGACGGACGCTGGCCCCAAAAGGGGGGTGGATTTGGGGGTGGTCCCACATCGAATTGGAGGAAGAAATGAGTGTCAGCGATGACGCTNTATTTTAGTTAAATTGTATCTGAATAATTATAAATTCTTGATGAATAAAACTTAATTTTATTTTTTGACAACTCGCAACCCAATCGGGTTGGGTTGGGTTACCAATTCAACCCATCTCGAACTTNCCCGAAAGGGGTGGATTGTGATGTCCCATATTGGTTGGGGAGGAGAAAAAACCGCCCCTTATAAGGGTGTGGAAACCTTTCCCTAGGAGACGCGTTTTAAAGCCTTAAGGGAAAGCCCAAAGAAGACAATATCTGCTAGCGGTGGGCCTGGATCGTTACATGTATATTTATTTTGCATGAATTATATATGATGAGAAGATAAGATGCAACGTTGCATTGAGAGACCTTGACCTCGAGTAGAGACAAGGTCAAGCCTGACTCTACCTAGTATAGTGCAACGTTGAATTGAGAGACTTTGACCTCGAGTAGAGGCAAGGTCGTGCCAAATGACTCTACCTAGTGTAGAGACAAGTCGGTTGTATCACAATATCAAAACTATTAACATCAACATCAACCACCACTCAAATCTATAAAGTCACTCTAAATAAAAGAAATGTAGTTTCATAATATCTAAAATATTGAGAAACTTAGAAAAATGTTTTCAAACACCTCAGGGTTACAAGCCATAATTAAATACACCTTGTTGGAACTTGTTGTCAATAATGATTCAAAAGGAAAGAGCCATAAACAGATTGTGACACATACCATAAAATCACGAGACTTCCCATAAACAGATATCTTAGACACTAAATCAACTCTTCTTTGATTATGTGTATAATGTTAGGTTATGGAGTCTGATACTTATTTATAGCTTGGTTAACGGTTATATCCGGTAAAGCTATATTTGGTAAAACTATATCCGGTAAAGCTATATATGGTAAATAGCTATATATAGTAGATGGCTAAATCTGATAAAGCTATATATAGTAAGTAAACTATACCATATATATCTGGTCCGGTAGAGCTTTGAAAATGTACTCTTTCTTGTTGTACATACCTGAAGTAATCAATAAAAAGAAAAATCCTTTTAGCCAGAGTTCTCCTTGCAATTTCACTATCCCATTCTTTGTGTTCATCTAGATCGAGTGTGTGCGTTGTTGTGCGATCCTAACAATTGATATAAGAGCTAACAACTGGTATCGATCCTAACAACTGGTATCAGAGCCAGGCGAAAGTCAGAGCCAGGCGAAACTCACCACGATCTGTGAAGATGGAAAGTTCAAAGATTGGAATTGAGAAGTTCGATGGATCCGATTTCGGTTTCTGGAAGATGCAGATTGAAGATTATCTGTACCAGAAAGATCTTCACGAACCTCTGTTGGGGGTGAAGCCGGATACCATGACCACGGAACAGTGGAAGCTCAAGGATCGACAAGCCTTAGGGATGATCCGGTTGACGCTATCCAGAAACGTGGCGTTTAACATCATCAAGGAGAAGACAACGTCAGATCTGATGAAGGCGCTGTCAAATATGTATGAAAAACCGTCGGCTATGAACAAGGTGTATTTGATGCGTAGATTGTTCAATCTACAGATGTCTGAAGGTGGACGTGTTGCGGATCATATAAATGAATTCAATATGATCAT
>NC_036651.1:4023272-4033282 GCF_002806865.2 Cucurbita pepo subsp. pepo | reverse complement strand
AGATTCACATAGTGATGTTGTAGCAGATACTCAAGAAACTCCTGAGACTCATGCTGTTGGCGAGGAACCCAGTCTATCATTTAAAATACAGAAGGCTATACCATTTCACTCGGAGGTTAGTTGAATATGGTGATATGTTTTGAGAAGATAGAGGGTGCAAAGAATCCAGCAAACATGTTGACAAAATGTGTTGATGTTGGAATATTGAGGTTGTGCAAAACCTCAATTGGTATGGTGCAGTGAAGATGCTCATGGTCGTTTGAGAGTGAAATTCTTGGTTGACTAGATCAGTCTCCAAGTGGGAGAATTGTTAGGTTATGAAGACTGATACTTATTTATAGCTTGGTCATATCCGGTAAAGCTATATATGGTAAATAGCTATATATAGTAGATGGCTAAATCTGGTAAAGCTATATATAGTAAGTAAACTATACCATATATATATATATATATATCTGGTCCGGTAGAGCTTTGAAAATGTACTCTTTCTTGTTGTACATACCTGGAGTCATCAATAAAAAGAAAAATCCTTTTAGCCAGAGTTCTCCTTGCAATTTCACTATCCCATTCTTTGTGTTCATCTAGATCGAGCGTGTGCATTGTTGTGCGATCCTAACAATTGGTATCAGAGCTAACAACTGGTATCGATCCTAACATATAATACCACTAATCAAAACCAATAATTCACAGCTTAGAGTTAGCAAATTGGTAAACAAAAGAAACATGAATTCCAAGTCCATTCCAACCATGATGCTTCTTCTAATACTTCCTTTGATCATATTTTTTCTTTTACATTACGTATAATAATGTTTTTTGAGCATAAAAATGTTAGGATTTTCATGTAGGAGAAGACATGATGGTGATAAGTGTGAATGGGAAGAATTGTCATACTAGGTTTCCAATATACAAGCCACAGATATGCAACGATTCATTATGCACGACGTACTGTCGACGTCTGTTTAGATCCGAAGTCAATAGACTTTGTTTTGGCCTTCACAAATGTATTTGTACATATCCTTGTTGATCTTTACCTTTCAAATTCTCTCCTTCTAAGAATTTGATGCTTAAAACCACAGTAGCTGTTTAGTTATGTATCGAATAAACGATGGTTGTATTATAATGTTATTACGTTTCAACTTCTTAAACTAATGGATCGCCATTTTTAAAAGAATAGGGTAGAGTCTTAGAGGTATGAACCTTACGTGTTCACTAGATCAAAGATAGTAGGTTTCGCATTTGGATCGACTGATTCCACCAAAAAACGACCAAGAACACGAGATTAGTTTGTGAGTATTTGACCTTAATTTGTCTTCAAGATTCACGAGCTAATGTTGGTATTAGAGAATGTTTATCTAGGAAAGAATCCTTGTAGATTCCGTGTTAATGCCTCAATTTTTGGTAACAATAAATATTTTTCAAAGTTTCAATGAGTTTATTAAGGTATGTGGTTGACTAAAAATTATATAAAATTTACTTTCAAATTGTTGGATATGAGGTCAACACTCGTGAAGTAAGCTAATCCTTTCGGGTTAAGAATCAAAAGATAAAAGAATGCAAAGAAAATAGTTTGGAAGAACAAGGGTTAGACACGTGTTGACTAGCACCGACAGAAGTGTATTCCACCCAGTGGAGACATCCGTCACACGCATAGCGGAGACATGCAAAAACACGCTTAACCATATAAGTTATTTAAGGTAGTGGCTCAAGTTTGGCTACCGATTACTTGCTGCATAAGCAAAGCAAACTATCCTAAGTCAAAGAAACGAAAGCTAGTTCATTCCAGAGATGGAATTAATCGCCTCCTCCAAATCAAACATATAACATTATTCTACGATCTCTACAGCGGAAGTCGTCATTTGTCTAGAGGCCCCTTTTCTTTACCTATAAAAATGTTGGAAAAAAATGAGTATTTAATAATACTTGGTGGGTGGCTCTCTAACGACCTAAATTTTTCTACTTTACCTAAGGTCGTTACCGTACACACATCATGAATAGTTAATGCAGAATTAACTCTATTGATATTTTATCATAGCCTCAACATTAAACTTGCATGGTTCGTTTTTATCTTGAGAATAAACTAATACAAAGGAAATAAATAAATGAACAGTAATACAAAATGAAACGACCTATACTAACCTATACGCTAGAAATACAACTCAACCTATACTAACCTATATTATTTCATGGAAATTCAATTTAACCTATTCTAATCTATAATCTACTAAAATTAAATGTGAATCTATCCTATGCATGTGCCACATTCTCGGGATTTGCAATGCCACCGTCAGCCTTATAGAAACGTCTTGCCTTTATCCGAAAAATGTAGTAGAACATGACTTGAGTATTTTAAAAATACCAGTAAGCAACCCCCTATCGGGGTTATGATGCAAAGACATACAAATGCATGCATGGTTCCTATCATAACAATCTGTTTTCTACGGCAACTATCCTAACGAGCAACTTGGATGTGTAATTACTTTCCTACACACGGCCCACACGTGTGAATATGGCCCACCAATTGGTTCGCACACCTCTTGGGCTCCTTTCTGGTCGGATGATCATACTCTGTGAGCTGTTAATACCGGACACCCATTAGAAGTAGTGACCGTCACAACAACATTATGCTAAACATAATGATAATTCTTCTGCCTAGTCGTATACTCGTTCGTTATCATGAAGGAACAGAGGTATCCCCCAATGCATAAACACACAACAATCCATGAGATCCCTAAATCTATCTAGAATACAACCCCACTAACATATATTTCATTTCATAACATTTTCGTACTACTCCTCCTAACGTCTAACATATCATTTATCGCAGTCTTTCATGCGTATGCCGGAGTTGTATTTCATGCTATTTGTCATTTTACATGTCAATCATATCATATCATTCATGCTACTTATGAGTCATAACATAACATTTTCGTGCTTGTAGACATAATAGTTCATATCATGCACATATCATAGCTTATATCATAACAATCACATAATACATTAGGAACACGTCATCAATAAATCACATCATAACATATCATAACATAAAGCATAATAAATTCATCGAAAATAGCATAACAATCACATCGCATGACATTTACGTATTATTTCATGAGAAGATGAGGTATAACATTACATTGAGAGACCTTGAACCCGAGTAGAGGCATTCAAAGGAAACAACGGTCTTCTCCTTACATTCAAATATCTTATATGGATGGACACGAATTTGACCTGAAAACCAAAGACAAAACAGTTTTCCAACACCTCACAGTTACAACCAATAATTTAATTTATCTTGTTGGAACTTGCTGCGGTTATTATTAAATACTTACCTTAAATAAGGATACAAAAGCCAAAAGCATAAACAGATTGTAACACATACCATAAAATCACCAAACTTCCCATAAACAGACTTCTTTGTTTATGTATATAATAGCATTAATCAAAGCCAATAATTCACAGCTTAGAGTTTGCAAATTGGTAAGGAAAAGAAACATGAATTCCAAGTCCATTTCAACCATGATGGTTCTTCTTGTTTTCCTTCTTCTCTGTGGTAATACTTTCTTTGATCATATATTTTTTTAAACATTACTTATAAAAGTGTTTGTTGAGAATAAAGATGTTGGATTTTGAATGTAGGAAAAGACATGATGGTGAGGAGTGTGGATGGGAGGATATGCCAGAGGGTGTTGCCAATATCCACATACCAGGTATGCTACGATGAATACTGCATGAGGCTATGCCGAGGTCAGCTTGGACCCGATGCCGATGGACTTTGTTTGGGCGTTTACACATGTAACTGCACATATCCTTGTTGATCTTGTTCCTTCCCAATCTCTCCTTCTAAGAATTTGATGCTTAAGACCACAGCAGCTGTTTAGTTATGTATCGACATATTATGGAATTTCATTCGAATAAACGAGGGTTGTATTACAGTGTTATTACGTTTCAACTCCTTAAACTAATCCCATTTTTAAAAGAATAGGGTAGAGCTCTCAGAGGTATGAAGGTACTATCGTTGGGATATGGAGACTGATGCCTAGACGTAGTAGAGATATATTTTGTCCATGACAGACAAATATATTTGAAAGATATTTAGTAAAGATAGGTCAGACATTCGGTAAAAATTTGATAGAGATATATTTGTTAGATTATATTAGGTTTAAAATCTTTAGGAAGCTATATTTAGTAAATTAAAATCATATATATACACCGTTAGTAACTGCTCTCAAATTGTACTTCTCTTTGTTCTCTGTATTCGGTACCATATATGAAGTCATCAATATAAAACTTTTAGCCAATATTCCTCCTTGTATTTTCTCTCTCTTGTTCTTTGTGTTAATCTTGATCGAGTGTGTGTGTTGTTGAGCGATCCTAACAATTGGTATCAGAGCTAACAATTGGTATCGATCCTAACACATACGAATATCATGTGGGAGCAATTAGGGGATCTCTAGCTTTTCTTGGTCGTGAACTTGTTTGGATGAGGGCAAGAGACCAAAAGAATTGTTCACTAGATCAAAGATAATATGTTTCGGCATTTGGATCGATTGATTCCACCAAGAACACGAGATTAGTTTGTGAGTATTTGACCTTAATTTGTCTTCAAGATTTGAGAGCTAATGTTGGTATTAGAGAATGTTCATCTAAAAAAGAATCCTCAGATTCCGTGTTAAGGCCTCACTTTTTAGTATTTAATGTGCTTATTAAGGTACGTGGTTGACTAAAAATTATATAAAATTTACTTTCAAATTGTTGGATATGAGGTCTACAACTCTCGTGAAGGAAGCTAATGAGTTCACGTTAAGAATAAAAACAAATAAAAGAATGCAAAGAAAATAGTTTGGAATGCAAAAACTAAGAAATTTTGAAAAAAAAAGAGAGCAAGAAATGAAAGAACAAGGGTTAGACACGTGTTGACTAGCGTCAACAGAAGTGTATTCCAACTAGTGGAGACATCCATCACACTAAACATGCAAAAACACGCTTTATCCATATAAGTTATTTAAGGTAGTGTCTCAACTTTGGCTACCGATTACCGCCGCATAAGCAAAACAAGCTAATGTAAATGAAGGCTAGTTCATTCTAGAGATTGAATTAGTAGCTTAGTCGATCTACAACATCAGAAAATGGTGAACCACCTCCTCCAAATCAAACATATAACATTATCCAACACAAAAAGAAACAATTTAAAAGAAAATGTTGTTCTATGATCCCTACCACAAAAGTAGTCATCCCTCTCCTTTACCTATAAAAATGTTGGGAAAAAATGAGTATTTAATAATATTTGGTGGGTGACTTCTGTAACGATCCTACTGTACGCACATCATGAACATTTAATGCAGAGTTAACTCTATTGATATTTTATCATAGCCTCACCATTAAACTTGCATGCTTCGTTTATTATCTTGAAAATAAATTAATACAAAGGAAATAAATAAATGAAGAGTAATACAAAATGAAACGCCATATGCTAATCTATATGCTACTAAATGGAAACCTCAACTTATACTAACCTATACTATTAAATGAAAATGGCAATTCAACTTATACTAATCTATAATCTACCAAAAATTAAATGTGTACCAAAAATTAAATGTGAATCTTTTTTATGCATGTGTCACAATCTCGAGACTTGTGATGCCACCGTTAGTCTTACAGGGGCGTCTTGCCTTTACCCGAAAAATGTAGTAGAACATGATTTGAGTATTTTAAAAATACTCAGTAAGTGACCCCTATCGTGGTTATGATGCAAGGACATACAAATGCATGCTTGGTTCCTATTATAACAGTCTGTTTTCCTAAGGTGACTATCCTAACGAGCAACTTGGATGTGTAATTACTTTCCTACACACGGCCCACACGTGTGAGTATAGACCTACCAGTTGGCTCGCACACCTCTTGGGCCCCATTTTAGTTTGGTGAGCATACTTTGTGAGTTGTTGATGTCGGACACCCATTAGAAATAGCGACCATCACAACAATATTATGCTAAACATAATGATCGTTTTTCTGCCTAGTCGTGTACGCGTCCGTACTATCGTGAAGGAACAAAGGTATCCCCCAATGCCTGAACACACAACAATGCATGAGATCCCTAAATCTATCCGGAATACAACCCCACTAACATATATTTCATTTCATAACGTTTTCATACTATTCCTCCTAACGTCTAACATATCATTTATCGCAGTCTTTCATGCGTATGCTGGAGTTGTATTTCATGCTATTTGTCGTTTTTCATATCAATCACATCATATCATTCATGCAACTTATAAATCATAACAGAACATTTTCGTGCTTGCAGACATAACAATAATATCATGCACATATCATAGCCTATATCATAACAATCACATAATACATTACAAACACGTCATCGATAAATCACATCACAACATATCATAGCATAAATCATAACAAATTCATCAAAAATAGCATACTAATCACATCACACGACATTTACGTATTATTTCATGAGAAGATGAGATGCAACATTACATTAAGAGACCTTGAACCCGAGTAGAGGCAATCAAAGGAAACAACAAGTCTTCTCCTTACATTCAAATATCTTATATGGATGGATACGAATTTGACCCGAAAACCAAAGACAAAACAGTTTTCCAACAGCTGACGGTTACAACCCATAATTTAGTTTATCTTGTTGGAACTTGTTGCCGTTACTATTAAATACTTACCTTAAATAAGGATACAAAAGCATAAACAGATTGTAACACATACCATAAAATCATCAAACTTCCCATAAACGGACTTCTTTGTTTAGGTATATAATAGCATTAATCAAAGCCAATAATTCACAGCTTAGTGTTTGCAAATTGGTAAAGAAAAGAAACATGAATTCCAAGTCCATTTCAACCATGATGGTTCTTCTTGTTTTCCTTCTTATCAGTGGTAATACTTTCTTTGATCATATTTTTTTTTTTAACATTGCTTATAAGAGTGTTTATTGAGCTTAAAGATGTTGGATTTTGAATGTAGGAGAAGGCAGGATGGTGAGGAGTGTGAATTGGAGGATATGCCGGAGGGTGTTGCCAATATTCACATACCAGGAATGCTACGATGAATACTGCTTGAGGTTTTGCCGAGGTCAGCTTGGACCCGATGCCGTTGGAATTTGTTTGGGCGTATACACATGTAACTGCACATATCCTTGTTGATCTTGTACCTTCCAAATCTCTCCTTTTAAGAATTTGAGGCTTAAAACCAGAGAAGCTGTTTGGTTCTGTACATGTTATGGAATTTTATCTCAATAAATGATGACTGAATTACTATGTTATTATGTTTCAACTTCTTAAATTAATGGGTGCAAATCTGTGTTTTGGATATATATCACCATTTTTAAAAGAATGGGGTATTGCTCTTAGATGTATGAACCTTACGGTACCATATGAATATCGTGTGGGAGCAATTAGGGTTTCTCTGGCTTTTGTTGGTTGTGAAATTGTTTGGATGAGGGCAAGAGACTACATAAGTATGTGATAGTTGACATGCACGAGGGTCACTGTCTCCTTGATGATGATATTATGGAATTTATTTGAGAGTCACTAACTAATTCATAATCAAGAATTTATCACAATTGATATTTTTCGTAATTGTATGATGAGATTATGAGTTGAAACCACGATGAAGTCGTGCCTCAGATGCCAATGATATATATGTTGATTATGAACGAAGGAACTAGTAAATAGCTAATCAGATTGTCTTAGAACTTTTAGATATCTCCATGAGATTGATGTGTTCCAATAGGGCTAAAAGATGAAAAACTATGGAGTTGTTAGGTTAAGTAGCATGCAAAGCTTAATAGTAAAGCTATATTTGATAAATGACATATAAAGTATATAAAGTAAATTGTGGAGCAGAAAGTTATATCTCCTAAATCTATATATGGTAGATAGTTATATATAGTAAATGATTATATCTAGTAAATCTATATGTAGTAAGCTAAACCATACATATATCCGCTCAGACAGAGCTTTGAAAATGGTATTCTCGGTATTTTCTTTTACTGTACATGCCTGAAGTCATCAATATAAACGTTTAGCCAATATTCTCCTTGCATTTTTTTTGTTCATCTAGATCGAGTGTGTGCGTTGTTGTGCAATATTAACAGAAGTTCTAGAATTAAAACCCTAAGTCGAGTCTGGGTGAGCAAGTTGAACCTAGATGCTAGTCTAAGAGAGCATATGACTTGGATATGTATAAGGCCCAAGCTCAAAAGGTACAGGTATTTATTTTTCTAGACTTCTAAAATTTTATTCAGAGCCTACGATGCTGAATTTTGAAGAGTTCTAGACTTCAAGCTTATAAACACGAGTGAGACCCCACATTGATCGAAGAGACCAACGAGTGTTAGTTAGGATGTTGTGCCTCGAAGATGGTAGATTGTGAGATCCTACATCGGTTGGAGAGGGAACGAAACATTCTTCGTAAGGGTGTGGAAACCTCTCCCTAGAAGATATGTTTTAAAAACTTTGAGAAAAGTCCGAAAGGAAAAGCTAAGACAATACAATATTTGTTAGTGGTGGACCGATCATGTTGGAGGAGATGTAGGGGAATGCCGGGATCATCAGGTGTCGAATCTGGATTCCAAATTCTAATATGACCATGTAGCAAACAGGAGAATGTCGGAACCATCCGATGCCAAATCCAGATTTTAAATTCTGATCTGAATCTTGAATATCCAGATTTTAAATTCTGATCTGAATCTTGAATATAGAGCGTTGAAGTTCCACTATTCCTCTAAATGAATCAATTGACATAGGTGTATTGAAAGGAATGAAGAAGCAGGGAAGAAGGTCATTACAAACAGTAGTATCACTGAAGTAGGCCCTAATTACGCCTTCTTATTAGCTGTATCCAAACCTCACTCACCAAGTTACTTCCCTTTTCGTATCTATAAAACCCTCTCATTATTTCTTCTTTTCCCATATCACATTCAAAGTTTTATCTCTTCATAGCCATGGGTTTGAGCAATTTCAATGGCATTGGCCTAGTTTCCTTATGTTTTGTTACAATGTTCGTCACGGTTTCAGGACGGCCCGCGACATTTCTTGAGGACTTTAGGGTCACGTGGGCGGATAACCATGTTAGGCAACTCGACGGTGGAAGGGGAATTTAACTCGTTCTCGACCAAAGTTCAGGTATAGTCACGTTTTAAATTATCGATCAATCTAAAAACTTAAGTTGATACGATATAGAATACTTCAACCGTCACACATGTGAGCATGTTGTTCGTACGAACATAATTTTAAGGGTTGAATGTTGATTTTAAGGATGTGGGTTTGCTTCAAAACGTCAATACTTGTTCGGAAAAGTGAGTATGAAGATCAAACTCGTCCCTGGTGACTCTGCAGGAACAGTCACTGCCTTTTACGTAAGTTATCATTAAACATAGAGAAATTGGCTTAGTTTTGGTATTACATAAGTTCAAATAGAATAAGTCAAATCATAATGTTTCATTGCAGATGAACTCAGACACAGACACCATACGTGATGAATTGGACTTCGAGTTCTTGGGAAATAGGACAGGACAACCTTATACAGTTCAAACGAACATCTATGCTCATGGAAAGGGGGACAGAGAGCAAAGAGTGAACCTTTGGTTCGACCCTGCAGCTGATTTCCATACTTATTCAATTATGTGGACTCATTCGATAATCATGTAAGTCATGAACATGCTTTGTTTTGGATTGTTATAGCTTTTAAAATAATTAGTGACAAAGGTGTTTAAGATTTTTGATTGATTGATAATTAATATGAGATCTCAAATTGGTTGGAGAGGGGGAACGAAATATTTTTTATATCGGTGTGGAAACCTGTAACGGCCCAGATCCACCGCTAGCAGATATTGTTCTCTTTGCGCTTTCCCTCTCGGGCTTCCTCTCAAGGCTTTAAAACGCGTCCGTTAGGGGAAGGTTTCCAAACCCTTACAAGTGGTGGTTTGTTCTCCTCCCCAATCAATGTGGGACATCACTTCGAGGGGGGGGGGGGGG
>NC_036651.1:4007960-4023045 GCF_002806865.2 Cucurbita pepo subsp. pepo | reverse complement strand
GGGGGGTGAATTGTGATGTCCCACATTGGTTGGGGAGGAGAACAAACCACCAGGGCGTGGAAACCTTCCCCTAGCAAACGCGTTTTAAAGCTTTGAGGGGAAGCCCGAAAGGGAAAGCCCAAAAAGGACAATATCTGCTACCGTGGATCTGGGTCATTACAAAACTTCTCCCTACTAGATTGATTTAAAAAAATTTTTATGGGAAGCCTCAAAAGTACAGCGAAAACAGCATAATATCTATTAGGTGTAGGTGGCTGTTACAAATGGTATCAGAACCAAACACCGGTCGGTATGCCAACGAGGACATTGGACCTTGAAGGGCGTGGAGACCTCTCCCTATCTGACTGTTTTAAAATTTTGAGGGGAAGCACGAAAAGCGGGTTGTTACAAATGGTATCAGAGCCAAACACCAGCCGGTATCCAGCATGCCAACAAGGGCAGTGGACCTCAAAGGGGTGGATTGTGAGATCCCACATCAATTGCAGAGAGGAAAGAGTACATTCTTTATAAGGGTGTGGAAACCTCTCCCTATCACACTGTTCTAAAATTTTTTAGGGGAAGTCCGAAAAGTAAAGTCCAAACAGGATAATATAAGCGAGCTGTTACAAATGGTATCAGAGCCAAACACCAGCCAGTATCCAGTATGCCAACAAGGGCGTTGTACCTCGAAAGGGGTGGATTTTGAGATCCCACGTCGATTGGAGAGAGGAATGAGTGCATTCTTTATAAGGGTGTGGAAACTTCTCTAACAAACGTGTTTTAAAATTGACAATATCGGTTAACGGTGGACTTAGACTAATATGTTATGTATATTCCACGAAATCGGGTTTTTGTTGATACATATATTCTAATTTGTATGCAGCTTCGGAGTGGATGAGATCCCCATAAGGGTATACAAGAACAACGAAGCCAAAGGGATCCCATACCCAAAGCAACAGCCAATGGGAGTGTATTCGACGCTATGGGAAGCTGACGACTGGGCCACAAGAGGTGGGTTGGAGAAAATTGATTGGAGGAAAGCCCCATTCTATGCTTATTACAAAGACTTCGACATTGAGGGATGCCCTGTCCCAGGGCCATCGAGCTGCCCCTCGAACCCCTACAACTGGTGGGAAGGGCCTGCCTACAGGGCACTAAGCCCTACGCAAGCCAAGAACTACCAATGGGTGAAAGCCAATCACATGATCTATGACTATTGCACCGACAAATCTCGTTACCCTCAAACCCCAAAGGAGTGTGCTTTGGACAATCTTTGAAGCATGATGGACTTAACATAATTACATATATATATTTCAAACAATTGGGTGTGTGCTACGACCGTCTCTTTTTATATATTGCGTTTTACGAAATTAAAGATTTGATATTTCATTTTGGGTACAGTGACCTTCCGCTCGAGTTATATTAGTTTGAGTTATGTTAGTACTCGAACTCATAGGAATATGAGATTGTGCATGCCCACAAATTACATTTTATGACTGAAAATGATATAGCAATACTTACGTTTAAAGACAGTACAATATTTTAGCTATATTAATACATTATAGTTTTGATAAAATTGTTATAAAAGATCTAGGACAGAGTTTTTTCTGTAAGCTATTGATTAGTTGTTGTAGTGCAAACATTATTTATTATCCTAACTTGAACTCTTTTTGTTGGATAACATATGTGTAACACCTGAGTTCCGATGAGAAATTAAAAAATTATATTTTTCATTTTAAAGTCGAGTTTCTACCATTTTATTGAGGGTTTTAGAGACTAAATTTAAGATTATGTCGAAGAAAAAATGTTTAAATAATTCTAGGAACTCAAGAAAAATATAAAATAAAACAGTAACAATTTGGGAAAATCAGTCAAAGTCAACTCCGAGAGAGTAAATCCGTCATTTTGACCCTCCTTGCCTAACTAGGGGTTTGAATTATTCCCGATTAGAATAGAAGTCTAATGATGAGAAAAAAAAAAAAAAAAAGTTTAGGGTTCTTAAGAGAGTTACGGAGGAAAAGTCGAAATTCGCTCTAATCCAAACTGTCCTTAAGAGTAGGAATTTATTTTTACGGTGATCAATGCGTGGATTTTTCGTAGGGAATTTGCTGAGATCGGGTACCTTACGAAAAAAATTTCAGTCTTTCTATATATTTTAATTTTAGAATGAATTTTTTAAGTCGATATAATTTCTAATATAATGTTGAAATTATAATATTTGAGTATAATATGCTACAACACATATATAAGTTAGCAGGGCGGTTCGGTTTCGTCCTCGGTCCCGTTTAGCTAACAAATAAGAATTTTTCTCCACTCCATCCCTCCTTCTGTACTTAAACAGACATTCTCAACTCCATTCGTGACAGGTGACTAGGTATACCAGTTCACTCAGTTATATAACTTGTCCAAATGGCCCAATAAGCCCATGAGCAATGGCCCAATAAGCCCATGAGCTCCATTATTGCTTCAGCCCAATTCCAAATACGAAAGTCCAATTCAAATAAGGANTTTTTTTTTTTTTTTTTTTTTTTTTTTTTTACTCGAACTTTTAGGTAGCTTGAAGAATGGAAAATGTAACACAAATGCTCTGATTTCGTGGCTCTTATTTGAATGTGGTCTAGCTTCGTTCATATACTTCTATTTTATTCGAACATCACAAAATATGTTCATCAATGAATGTAGTTTCGCTTTATTTATGTAACTCCCCGTTAGGTTATATATACTATAATAATAATAATAGTANAAAAAAAAAAAAAAAAAAAAAAAAAAAAAAAAAAAAAAAAAAAAACTGATCACCCCTCCTTTAATCTCTCTACCCTAAAATACTCTTTTCATGGGCATCAATAATTCAAGCAAAACAGAAAAAGAAAGAAAAGATTTTCTGGGGAGAAGAAAGACAGATAATGGAGTGATGGTTAGGCAAATAATGGAAGAGATGTCATTTTAAAAGATTAGTAGTTAGATTTACCTTTTTCTTTTTTGTTTTATGGAATGATATTAATCTGTTCAATTATTTAGATCTGAGTTAGAAATTATGATATTTTAATAAAAGTGTATTAAAATTTGGCAAGAGAAAAGAAATACAAAGATAGAAAGAAAGGAAGATTGGGAAAACATATCAAATAATGAAAAGAGGGAAAGAAAAAAAAGAAAGAGAGAAATAGGGAGATTCCAAATCAAAGAGATTAAAAAAAAAATACACGAGAAAGATTTAGAAACAATACGACCAATACAAAATCTTCTAATAGAAGATTGGAAATAACTCAGGTAATTAAATTGCTCAAAAGAGTTAAACTGACGCGTGATTGGAAACTGAACCAAAATATAACAGAGGAGATAAACATAGTGGGAGAAGTCTGACAACATTTAAAGTAACTCTCGAGGAACGTGAGTTTACGTTAATTAAATTAGGAAGTACTCCAGCTAAGGCCAACCAAGTAAGTGACCTTACTATGGGATAGACTAAAGATTATTTGAATTATGATGATGTATGAGTATCACGTTGTGTTGTGATGTATGATGAGTATGATGTATGCATGATGATGTTATTAACATGATGATGTTTTCCATGTTGAACATGCCTTATGATGTTGTTTGCCATATTGCATCATGTCGTTAGATCAACATAGGACACAACCCTAAGAGTATGAAAATGATATTAATGTACATATCCACGAGCACGTGTTACATAGTGTAACCAAGAGATGAGACTAGAGGGTTGTGACAGAAGAGATGTATAATTGGACTTAGAGGGACATCATGCATATTGTATGTTGATAAGCATAGAGCTACTACCCCTAGAGATGATGAGTGCGGACGCGCACCGTATGATGAACGTGAATGCGCACAGGTGCTAATGCACACAGATGAGGGTGTTCATGAGACGTATGACACTATNACGCGTGATTGGAAACTGAACCAAAATATAACAGAGGAGATAAACATAGTGGGAGAAGTCTGACAACATTTAAAGTAACTCTCGAGGAACGTGAGTTTACGTTAATTAAATTAGGAAGTACTCCAGCTAAGGCCAACCAAGTAAGTGACCTTACTATGGGATAGACTAAAGATTATTTGAATTATGATGATGTATGAGTATCACGTTGTGTTGTGATGTATGATGAGTATGATGTATGCATGATGATGTTATTAACATGATGATGTTTTCCATGTTGAACATGCCTTATGATGTTGTTTGCCATATTGCATCATGTCGTTAGATCAACATAGGACACAACCCTAAGAGTATGAAAATGATATTAATGTACATATCCACGAGCACGTGTTACATAGTGTAACCAAGAGATGAGACTAGAGGGTTGTGACAGAAGAGATGTATAATTGGACTTAGAGGGACATCATGCATATTGTATGTTGATAAGCATAGAGCTACTACCCCTAGAGATGATGAGTGCGGACGCGCACCGTATGATGAACGTGAATGCGCACAGGTGCTAATGCACACAGATGAGGGTGTTCATGAGACGTATGACACTATGGGATTCACACTCGCACGTGTGAGTCGTGTGTAGGGAAGTACTACACAGCTAATTTGTCTGAGACTCGAGGCCACCCTTAAGATGAGTAGAGATAGGCCCATAATTCATGATTGCATGTGTTTGCATTAAATACATGACCCCTATAGTGGAGTTACTTACTCAGGTCGTGTGCCATATTGTTTTTCAGGTGGCATCGTGATCAGAGATTGTGGCGCGTGCATAGGTTAGTTGCATATTTAAAATTCCTAGTCTTGGTTAGGACAGGGTGTTTGCATTTCATTTATTTTAATTATTTAATNAAGAGTATGAAAATGATATTAATGTACATATCCACGAGCACGTGTTACATAGTGTAACCAAGAGATGAGACTAGAGGGTTGTGACAGAAGAGATGTATAATTGGACTTAGAGGGACATCATGCATATTGTATGTTGATAAGCATAGAGCTACTACCCCTAGAGATGATGAGTGCGGACGCGCACCGTATGATGAACGTGAATGCGCACAGGTGCTAATGCACACAGATGAGGGTGTTCATGAGACGTATGACACTATGGGATTCACACTCGCACGTGTGAGTCGTGTGTAGGGAAGTACTACACAGCTAATTTGTCTGAGACTCGAGGCCACCCTTAAGATGAGTAGAGATAGGCCCATAATTCATGATTGCATGTGTTTGCATTAAATACATGACCCCTATAGTGGAGTTACTTACTCAGGTCGTGTGCCATATTGTTTTTCAGGTGGCATCGTGATCAGAGATTGTGGCGCGTGCATAGGTTAGTTGCATATTTAAAATTCCTAGTCTTGGTTAGGACAGGGTGTTTGCATTTCATTTATTTTAATTATTTAATTTGAAACACGTAAGTCCGGCAGTGTTTTCTAATGTTTTAACGTATTCTGAAGTTTTAAATTTTTCCGCTAATAAAGATGAGCATTCTTAGAGTATATTCTACATCAGAAATAAGCATGAGACGTTAATGACGATTTTAGATGTGTGGAAATTTAGAGTCGTTACAATTTATATACTTCTATTTTACCCAAACATCACAAAAACATGATCATCATCTGACATCATCCCACAAAGAAGACGCCAAAACAAA
Source organism: Cucurbita pepo subsp. pepo (assembly GCF_002806865.2). Taxonomy (NCBI): domain Eukaryota; kingdom Viridiplantae; phylum Streptophyta; class Magnoliopsida; order Cucurbitales; family Cucurbitaceae; genus Cucurbita; species Cucurbita pepo. Next base: position 4,017,463 of record NC_036651.1, on the reverse strand, counting down.
ACAAAAGCAAGTTGAGCTTTAAAACCTTTTGTAGACCCTCCAAACAAAATGACCGTATTGATATTGATGACTCGAAATGACCTGAAACCAAAAGGGAGAGAAGAGTAAAGAACGAGAGTCAATGAATGGGGCCAAAAGGAAGGGGGGGCCTAAATGAAAGCTTGGATTCAAGCAGCATGGGAGATGGAAGAAGAAGAAGAAGAGCAAGAAGATTACACAGATAAAAGAGAGCGTGTTGAGTTGACATGCTCACATGGGCATTCTTTTGAAGACAATACAGCAACCAAAGAGTATATGGGGCATACAAGGTTGGTGGTTCGAAGAAAATTTGTTTAGTTCGATGATACGAATCTCTTCAAGAAAAGCAACGTCTCTCACAATGTCTAAAATGACAATCGGGAGAAATCACTTCGTCTTGAAGCTTTTTGATATGAACCAAAAGACATCAATCATACAATATACTTCAATGAAGATGTGAAGAAAATACTGTTGAAATTATCGAAAGATATTTCAATTCATGCCACATTGAATAAGAATGAAGTTTTATTGTTATAAATTTTGAATGGATTACAATTTAGAGTAATTTAGAGTTATTGTATTTCATTAATGTATGTTACGACATTTTATTTACTTTTATGTTAAATTTACATCATGGTTAATTATGAACCTAAAATATGAATGTTACCACTCTTGTAATGCCTTTAATAGTTTCATTTTGAGGCTATATAGAGCTTGTATTTGTAAGTAGACTTGGAGAATGCAGTAAAAAAAAGAGCATTAACATATGGCTAAGTTTAGGTTGCATGTAGAATCATTCAAGCTTGGCATGATCAATCTTGCTTGTGAAGTGATTCGAATCTCAAACAAGTGTTCTTGCATTGAAATATTTGATCAACAAGAATCATTCAAGCTAGACATGATCGATCTTGCTTGTGGAGTAATTCGAATCTCAAACAATGTTCTTGCCTTGAGATATTCGATCAACAAGGTAATCCGAATCTTACTCCTCTTGTAGTGATTTCCACATATCACTTTTGATCGACCTATTGAATCTTTGGAGGGTTAGAAACCCAAAGTTCGTCTCGATGTTTGGGTCAAAACTCGTCGATAATTAAATTTGTTAGAGCTCCATCATGCTCGTCCTTTTCAAAATTCATCTTGATGTTTGGATAGAGCTCGATATTAAATTATTATCTAAAGTCTCTTCTTATCTCAACTCATCTGATCGCTCACAAACTCCTTTTACTCCGCTCATTTTTTCGAGTTTCTTCTATCAACATGTATAGACTATTAATCAAATCTAGATTAAACAAAGTTAGGTTGGGTTGGGTTGGTTGTGAATGAAGCTAAGTGAAGAACTCTCTAGCACCACACCCAAGTTGGTGGAAAGTGGAGAGCTCTCGGGATCCACAAGCAAATGCCATTGTTTTCATACTGCCGGCGACAACACACGAGGCCACTTAACAAAAAACATGCTTTCGTTGGGTTTGACGTAACATAAACCGACCATGCATGCTTTGTTATTTATTAACTTTACCCTTAATTTCTCCGAAACCCTACCCTTTTCCACTCTCAACGGGATACATGTTCACACTTCAAATCTTATACTCCTACTCTCATTCATCGTTCATCGTGTAGCTTAAACAATATAGAAACTGGCTGTTGTTTAGGATTATTGAAACAGGAGTTCCATGTTGATTAATTAAAGGGTTAATAAGCAATGAATACATCTCTATTCGTATGAGGCATTTTGAGAAAGCCAAAAGTAAAGTCATGAGAGTTTATGTTTAAAGTAGATAATATCATATGGCTGTGGAAGATCGTGATTCCTAACAGCTACCCTTTTGATGAATGGTTAAGATTTCAACCTCGAATTCATTATGAAATGTCGATATAATTATATTTGTAGTTCAAATAAGCTTGATATAAGAAAAGTAGAGTAAGATAATGTATGTTTAATATTGAAATTGAGATGAATTACAGATGACACTACTAATCCATATGGATTGAGTGCACGAACAATTTTTTTTAAAGAGAGATTCAAATTTCTCTCTCACAAATAAGGAAAAAACACAAAGAGGTGAAGAAATTAAATGGGTAAAATATGTTTGCACCAAGCTATCGATCACGTGATTCGCTAGTGCGATCATGAACCGATAACCGAAAAACCCATTTAGCCACCGACTTCCTCTTCGTGTCGAGTTGGTTTAAAGTAGAATTAGTATTCCGTGATCGAATCCGAGTAGAATTTAGCTTAATAGTAGTGGAGTCAACCACGAAAGCCTTGAATCTCTTCATTGCGAGATCCAAAGTAGCCTCAGACATGTTGGCAAAACAAACACGAAACCAACCGGGTTCGGAGCAATGGCACGATTGACCGGGCGACACGTTCAAGCGCACCTCGAACACAATCTTGCTCCAAAGCTCCATTTCTGCCTCAAAGGTATTAGCTCCCAACAAATGCCTCATATCCACCCAAGAAAATAGCCCTGCATTCCCTTTATGGCACTTAATCCCAGCCTTTTCCAGCCCATCCACCAGCATTCTCTGTCTTTTCTTCAGCCTCATTTGATTCTCCCTTATGTACTTCCTCCTAAACGTCTCGTCGGACAACATCACCGATAAAAGATACTGCGTTTGCGACGAAACCAAACCGAAGCTCGACATTTTCGTCGCAGCAGCTACTACTACCTCGTCATTTGAATACACAGCTCCGACTCGAAACCCCGGCAAGCCGAGATCTTTCGAAAGGCTATAAACGATATGAACTTGTTTTCGGATTTGGTCATTGTGTTTGTAATTTTGGTTGAGGATTTCCATGACACTTACAAAGGCTGGGGTTTGAAAAACAGTGCCTGAATAAATCTCGTCGCTGATTAAGTGAAGGTTTTTTGATGCAATGAATTGGAGTAGAAGGTTGAGTTCTTGAGTGCTGATTGTGGTTCCTAATGGGTTTGATGGGTTCGTGACGAGCACTCCTTTAACCTTAAGGTTGCGATTTTGGGCGCTTTGGTAGGCTTCTAACAATGCTGGCTTTGTGATTTTGAAGCCATTCGAGCTCGAGCATTGGATCGGCACGATCTCTATCCCGGTTCTCCATTTCAAATCTCTATCAAATCTGTATTAAGTCACGTCAAGAATGAGAAACAAAAATGAAATTGAATAATCATATAACAGCTATATAAAATATATTTCACGACCGTATACAATAAAATATATTACATGAGTATCTTTCTATCTTAAATCAAATTTCATAATAAGACAAACAGGTTTTTACACGTACCCAGGATAGTATGGGGTAGGTAGAAGGAAGGCGTCGCCTGGTTCAGCCAAGCAGAACATAAGAGTCTCGTTAGCCGAGGTGGCACCAGCCGTGAGAACAATGTGGTCGGGATCGAACGTTACTTTGTTGTCTCTAATTTCCGACATGAACTCCGCCAATGCCTATATGAAACATTAAATTAGCTCCAAAAAACATGTCATGATGATGAGTTTAGGGTTAGGCAGATAATAAAAAACGTACCTTTTTGAATGCTGGCAAGCCATTGTAGTCTTGAAATAGAGCAAGTTCTTTAAAAATGGATTTGCCATCTCTTTTAAAACCCGCTCCATCTGGGTTCTCCTCGAGCCACCTCTCCACTAGGTCGAAGCATAACTATATCATCAAAATATACAATAAAAAATCATTAATTAAGATCTCATGTCGATTGGAGAGGGTAACAGAGTGACAAGGACACAGGGCCCCAAAATAAGATGGAGTGTGAGATCTCACATTTTAAGAACGGAACGGAACAGTATCTGACCTGATTTTCTGCGAGTCCCATTTGGATAATTCCGTTAGGGTTTCGAATCTCGTCGTATGGATTCTTCTCGTATTCTTCCCAACCTAAGAAGTAGGAGGAATCTTGACCATGGGAGTTGCACGTAGCTTTTCTAGACAACATCCCCATGCTTGTTTCTTGTTCTCCTTTGTGAGGAATGTGAATGTGAATGTTTAAAGAGTAGTGAGGATGTCCATTGGAGACACAACATAAGGTATTTATAGACATGTTTGTTAAGGAATGACACGTGGAAAAGCATATGCTCTTTCCCTGTCACCAAGGAAACACCTCAGCACATCTATTTTCTTTCTTTCCTAAGTATTGATGTATATAAAATTAATATAACCCACCACCCCACTTTGCCTCCCATATAATTTATACTCCCTTCATCTAAAATTAGAATTCACCCTATCATTCAACCGACACTCCATTTAATACATTCTCATTATATACCTGATACCCGATATCCGATCTCGGGTAGATGATAACTAAGAAAAGCTTAAAAGAATTGAAGGTATACGTATCTTTTCAAAAACTCAGTCATAGAAACTCTAAAGTTAAAAACTCAGTCATAGAAACTCTAAAGTTAAGCATGTTTTATTGTGAGTAATTCTATGCTTGAGTGATCTCTTGTGAATTTGTCCTGCAAGATTCAACATTTGTTGGAGAGGGGAAACTTCTCCTTAGTAGACACATTTTAATGTCTTGAGAGAAGCCCAGAAGGGAAAGTCCAAAAATGACAATATTTACTGGTGGTGGACTTGGAGTGTTACAGATGGTATCATAACAATATATCAAATGGTGTGCCAACGAGGACGTTAGGCTCTCAAGAGAGGTGGATTGTGAGATCTCACATTAGTTGAAGAGGAGAACGAAACATTTTTTATAAGAACGTGAAAAGGGTATGTACTAGTTTGTGAGAAAAGTTTTCACGATACTAAATAATTCTAGACACGAGTTGTTACGATATCAAAACTTAGGTTAAGTTGAAATATATAGAAAGAGAGTATATAGGACCCGTACCGACATGAAATCTTGGCAAAGGTGTAGAAAGGAAGAGAGAGAGAGAGAAGCCATGGGAGAAGCAGCATCGCGTTGATTGTCGGTCATTTATGACAATTCTTAAAACCTCTCCATTAGGCCTTGTTTCTTCTTTCCTACAAATATATATACTCACATGACTTAAATATTTCTTAATTAAAAGTTAAAGATTTAACGAAATTATTATATTTGTATATTCATAAACTTAGTATTAAGTTCTTAATTAAGATTTTGAATACTAATTCGAATCTTGAGTATGAAGTGTTACGGACTATATATTTAGCAAAATGAATATTGTTTTAATTATCATTAAATGAAAGTCGTCTCGAGGCCCTCTGCATGGGAGACAAACGGAGGGAGCCCCCCAGCCCCTACCCACCAATTTTCGTTTTTTTTCAATGCATGTTATATTTTAAAAAATCGAAAATAAAAGTAAAATAACTATCTCCCGATAATATTTAGATGCAAATTTGAGTGTTCTTTAATACATATTAGATAGTCAACTCTAAGCCCACTGCTAGTAGATATTGTCCACTTATAAACTAGTACACTATAATCCTCAACAATCCTCCCCTCGAACAAAGTACACCCTTTGTTCGACACTTTAATCACTTAGTCACTTTTGACTACACCTTCGACTCACAATTCTTTATTTGATATTTGAGGATTCTATTGTTAAGTTTAGGGCTCTATTGACATGGTTAAGTTTAGGGTGAGCCCTAAACTTAACCATGTTAGAAATCATGACTCTCCACAATGGTATGATATTGTCCACTTTGAGTATAAGCTCTCATGGCTTTGCTTTGGACTTCCACAGAAGGCCTCATACCAATGGAGATAGTATTCCCCGCTTATAAACCCATGATCATTCCCTAAATTAACGAACGTGGGACTCTCCCAATAATCCTCAACAGTATCTAACATAACATACAAAATGATTAGGTACATATATGATAGTCTTTTCGAACAATTACAATAATTTTAAACTAGTTTATGACAAGACGGTTGATTATAAAATTTGAAACGCTTTATAACATTGCAAGTGAATCTGAACGGGAAATCAATTACGACGTGAAAAGATAGCTCGAGAACAAAGGCAAAAGGGAAAATTTTGTAAAGGGGACAACAAATTTGTGTGTCATAAAAGTTTGGTGAGGTTATAATGCAAATATGGTTATAATGTTCTTGTTTTCTTTGTGTTTTGGTTGAGTTATTTAGGAGAAGTTTTGGTGTTTTGTGTGGGAGAAAGAAAAGAAAAGCATTACCCAAAGCACGTGGTTTTGTAGTAGAAGGGAGTTATTAGGGCATGTGAAGGGATAGCCCCACGAAGAGAAGGAATTGGAAGGGCCATTTGGGTTTTGGAGGTGACAATGTCTATGATCCTCACGTTACTCTATTCCCCCTTTGTGCCCTTCCCCAAAGGAGACATGCCCATGGTCCATTTCTTTACCCATTTCTCATATCTATCTTAGCTTTTGTCTTCTTTTTCTAGGCGATTAAGTAGGGTCAAATGACGTTATGGCTAACTAGGTCGACCAAAGTTACAATGGTGTGTTTTTTGTTTTTGTTTAGGTTTAATTTCGTATACTAGGGATGATAAACTATTCACGGCCCAGGTCCACTGCTAGCAGATATTGTCTTCTCTGGTCACAATCGCACTTTTGATACTCACTTTCCAGCAACAAGTGAGCTAAGTCAATTCGTTCTTACATTGCCTACGGCCAAGTGACGTATGCTCGAGCCTCTGGCCTCGGTTTAAGAAGAAGGTTTTAGAAAACGAGGGCAAAGAGAGATTTTCGAAAGAGGTGTTATATATGCAAGCAAGAAAGTAACAACAACGGCTCACAATATATAACTATTGGTAGGGAGAAGTTGACAAACACCCTTAAGGGTATTTCGTTCTCCTCTCAACCAATGTTGGATATCACAGTCCACCCCCTTTCAGGGCCTAGAAAGGGGGTGGACTGTGATATCCCCTTTGGGGAACAACCTCCTTGCTGACACATTACTCGGTGTTTGACTCTAGTACCATTTGTAACAATCCAGGCCCACTACTAGTAGATATTGTCCTCTTTGAGCTTCCTCTCAAGGCTTTAAAACACGTATGCTAGAGAAAGATTTCCACAACATTACAAAGCGGGTTTCGTTTTCCTCCCCAACCAATGTGGGATATCACAAAATAAGTCATAATTTAGATGGAAAATTGAAATTTCAATAGCTTTTCAAGATAGTTTTTACCAATTTTATAAACACAACCTTACGTCAGACAGAAAACGTAACGTGCTTGTATTGAGGATATATCTCGGTGTAAAGAATAGGGATCGGAGGAAATTAAGATATCTCGACATACGACTCATTGGTATAAATGGCCAAACTATCACTTCATTATATAAACAATGGTACCATTTTATTTAACATGAATGAAACAAAATAAAAGTTAAAAACTATTGATCATAGTCTCCCTCTCCCTCCCTTCGGCCCAATATTCTTTGAATTTGAGCCCATTTACCTTCCCGCATTCATACTCATGCCACGAGACCCTCCTCCGATCTTCCACGATTGTATGATATATTTTACTTTTGAGTATAAGTTTTTAAACTTTTGTTTTCTGAAAAAATGTCTCGTACCAATAGATATAGTATTTCTTATTTATATACACATGATTTCACTCTTAATTAGTCGATGTGAACCTCCTCTCAAAGATCCTCAATATTTGAAACGATCCTTGTTTAAGCTTTTGCAGCTATCTGCATTTATGTTGGAATGAGAAAGTTTAAACGTATAAAGAACGGCATAAATATCTGTCCGTTCAATCATTTATATGGTCAAAATCTCCTTGTCATTATTGTGAGAAATATACACTCTACATTTGCAACATCTATTAAAGAATTCCGGTTCGTTTGAAATCGAGCTAACTTTGTTGGTTATCCATCATAAATTCATGAATGTACAAGAGATATCTTCCATAGGTAAATAAACAAAAGTATAATATCTGAATAAAAGAGAAGTACATGAATTAACCGAAATCACGTTCAAATGAAAGTAATTTTGACGATAGATGGATAAAAAAGGCTTAAAAATCTAAAGCACCTTCCTTTTCAACCGCTCAATTATAAGAATTTCAAAATTAAATGTGTTTTAATTGGAGCAATCCTACGTTAAGTAACATGTGAGTGAGGAAAAAAACATGCTTAAAGCACTCGTGTTGGTCTGTGAAAATTCTGATAAGCGAGAAATACGTAATCTAATATCAAAATCAAGTAGATGATCATTCATTAATGATTTTATCTAATATTCAAACTATATTCATTACGATAAAATGGCAACTAAAATGGTGTCCATATAAATTATCAAGGCTATTAAATATTTTTATAAACCGCTTGACATGACATGAATGAAATGAAAGCATAGAAGCAAGAACAAGAAACTAATACAATCTTGTACAAAATTCATGAAATCTAAGTTGATTCGATGTTTTCGAGTGGATGATCTCAACAATCCTCTTTATGCCAAGTCACAACCGATCTCCAGCATCGGTTACATAAGTTAAATATTCCATTTTTGTAACTAGGTTAGGGTTGGGTTGGGTTAGATTGTAACTCTATTTTTAAGTCGGTTGGGTTAAAAAAAAAATAAAAAAAAAACATTAGCCCGCTATCTGAATTTTTAGTTTTTCAAAAATTCAACTCAATCCAGACCGAACAAATCTAACCCAACCTAACTTTTATAATTTGAATTTGATAGTCTATATCACGTGAATAACTTTAATCAATTTAAGCATAACTCAATTAGTTAAAATATATATAAGATTGAATTTAAATAATGAAAAAGAATAAATTCAAAGTTTATAGTAAAAAAATACAATAAATATAAAAGTTATAATCAAAGAAGAATTTAACTTCTAATATATATTTTAAAAAAATAAAACCATTGAATTAAAACTTTAACGTCAAACATTTTTATTTTATTTTTTAAAATTTGACTAAAGTTTTTTTTTTTTTTTTCCTCGTTCATATTTGAGTTTCAAATGTTGATTTGAAAATAACTATAAAAAATGTTTTAATTTGAAATATAAACATTAGTAATATTAAACTTTTAATTTAATCTTTATTTTATTACAAAATTTAAATAAAGCTTAATTAACGTTCAATGTCTAAATTTTATAGATAAAATATTGATTTAATAAATAATTCAAAAATAAACAATATATATATATATATATATATATATATATATATTTAAATTAATAATAAACATTTTACAATTTTTAAATAAATGAAGTATTCACATTTTGAATTTCCTTTTTATGTTTTATTGTTTTATTCATAAATATTATCTGCTTTGACTCGTTACATATCATCGTTAGTCATAGGATCTAGCACTACTTCAGCCTATATCTTACATCATTCGATGACAGATTTTGATATCATTTATAACAGTTCAAACTCATCATTAGTAGATATTGTCTGTTTTGGTCGCTTACATATCATCGTCACCCTCACCATTTAAAAACGCGTATGTTAGAAAGACATTTTCACACACTATAAGAAATGTTTAATTCCACTCTTTAATACTAAAAAAAATTATTTTTTAATATTAAAACTTTTATATATATATATATATATATATATATATATATAT